>NW_010311260.1:107917-109847 GCF_000700745.2 Antrostomus carolinensis | reverse complement strand
ACACTCTCCAGGAGCTTTATATCTTTTTTATCCTGTGGCACCCAAAAACGCCCCCAGTACTGGAGGTGAGGCCGCCCCAGTGCAGAGCAGAGAGGGATGATCACCTCCTTCAACCGACTTGCAGTGAAGTGCTTGGTGCACCCCAGAACATGGTTGACCCTCTTGGCAGCCAGGGGAAGAAAGGCTGATGATCAAGGAAAGAGAAATATGACAGGAACTATGAAAAACAGGAGAAATAAAAGAAAACCTCCTTAGAAAGCTACAGCAGAGCTCAGCAAGATGATGGCACATCTCCCTCTGGGTTCATTAACCAGTAATAGGATTTATGAGAAGAATTTGTCACACTCTTTGGAGTATTTAGAAAAATGTAAAAATAATCTGGAAAGAGTCTTACACCCTATAAACATCAATCCTTTCTAATGAACACTTCATGCTTCTTAAGAGTGAAGGAAGTAAAAGGAGCCAAGCCGAAGTTGAGCAGGGTCTGGTTTGAGATGAAGCCCCTGAGGTGTGTAAGGACCTGAAGTCCTTACCTCACAAAGGTATTTAGGGTTACATGAGCTTCCCTGAGCATCTGGCCTGGCCTCCAGCCACCACTCAGCAGCTGTTGATGTCCCACATGTTGCACCTGGAGCCCATATCTATGTCTCCAATGCCCGTAAGCACCTCAATGATGCTTGGGATCTTCAGTAAAACAAAGCAATGGAGCTTCTAAAGGCTTTTTGGCATGGGTGCTACAAATTATGGGCCAGCCTGAGGGGTAAGAAAGGGCACATCCAGTTGTAGAGGATGCCACAACCTGAATGGACCAAAATCCTCCACTGTAGGAGGGATGGTCCAAAATGGCTGCTGGGCACCCAGGAGATGCTTGCCCTTGCTTGGGGAGAGAAATGCCAGGCAATGACCTACCCAAAAGCAGCTATGCCACCAAAACCAAGACTGAGCACAATGAGGTGATTTCTGTTGCACCCGTAAGAGAGCTGAGCTTCTCAAGGTCATCTTCATTTCTTCTGGACTTTAGGAGTCCTAAATGCAAACCAAATTAGAATCACCTTGATCATCCTCTAATTTCAACACAAGGTGGCAGACTGTCCCCAAGACGAAGAGCAGCCAGGGCTGTCGGAGTGGCCAGATACGGTCCTTTGTCGCCGCAAAAAGGCGGTGACATTCTTGTCGCCTCTTAGAGGAGGGAGGAAGGGGGTAAGGTTTCTGTGGGACTCGTGGTGATTTAGGGAGAGCTGTAGGTGGTGAATGAAGTCTCGTTGCTGTGAAAGGCTTCCTCTGAACGTGAGCTCTCATCCAAAACAACCTACAGGCTTGGGAGGAAGGTAACTGAGGGGTGTCCACAGTCTGATTGTGGTGACAGTAGGATGCTGCTGTGGTTACGTTTGTCCTGCCTGGAAATTCTGTACTGGTAGCATCTCTTTTAGTGGTTTGGCTACCAGGACTTGGGCTCAGAGTGGAGATGGCACAGCTGAGGGCTTTTTCCCATCCTTTGGACATGCCTCGCCCATGTGGACTCATCCGGTGACCATCAGGTTGTGTCTAAGCGTGGTTACCTTCACCAGGCTTGATCCTGACCCTGACCTGCAGGCCGACTTTGCAGCTTGACTTTGGACCTGCCTCATCACCTTAACTTGCCTGAGGACCTGGACTCTTGGCTGAACCTGGCCACCATCTGCAGGCCTGCAGCAAATCTGCACCAGCCATTTTGCCAGGGAAGAAGCGAGAGCTAGAGAGGTGCCTTTGAAGGCCTCTGGCCTGGCTCAGCTGCCCAGGATCACCTGGGGTTCACATCCCTACAGGTGTGGGGGGATACCAGAGGCATCTACCTGCTCCACACCATCCTCCATCCACTGATGCAGCATCCACGTGGAGCACAGAGCTCCCTGTGGAGCAGAAGCTTCCCATGGCTCATAGGGCTGCTTGC
>NW_010311260.1:97448-107876 GCF_000700745.2 Antrostomus carolinensis | reverse complement strand
TAAGCCTGGTGGGACCATGGAAAGAGCAGTCTAATCCACTGAGTCTCACCCTTACAGTAGCTGTTGTCACTAGGTGACTGGCGTGCTACCTTTGACACTGGTGTCAGAGCCTGAACACACCACACAAACGCCTTGATGTTCTGCCTTCCCCTCACCCAGCTGAGAGCATCTCTAGTTCATTAAGCCAATTTGCATACAGCTCTATATGAAGTCATTAAGAAGTGCCAGATACAAGAGTGAAACTGGATGAAAGCTTCACCAGTGGGAACAATCAAAGGAAATCCCAGTGCTCGAGCTCCAGTTTGCCTCAACAGAGGGGAATTCAATTAAGGGCTGATTTGATTTGTGCAGCTCAGAGAAAAGCCAGCTGACTCGGTGTTGGACATATTTTTGGCTCTGAATCATCCATAAATACCAAGGATTGTTTTAAGCAGACTGGAACAAACATGCTGGACCAAGCCCATCTCTGTCTGCCAGCTTGGAAGTCAGGGTGGGCAGCAAAGGAGGCAGAATTACCCCTTACTGATGGAGAGCTGATGTGTAACTGCTGGCAAGGAGTTGCTGTCTCCACACACCCCTCTCTGGGAGGAGACCCTACAGATTTCAGCGGTGCTGGACCTGTTCTCCCCTCCTGTGCAGCTTGCTTATGCAATCCAGCCACTGCACACCACGGTGAGTCCTCAGACTTGCACAGTTCATTGCACTAGAAATGCACCTTCTCACTTCAAGAGCTTTTGATCTTGCAATTGCCTCCCTGGGGCCACTGAGATAAGGACAGTAACCAGTTATGATGGAGTTTTGCAGAAGTGATTAGGCATCCTCTGTTACTCATTATCTTCCTGTCATCATTTTCTTTTCTTCCTTTGAAAAACTGCTGTTTGTTAAATCAGCCGATTCATCCTTTGCCAATGCACTGCAGGAGCAGTGCCCAGTTTAGTTTCCTTCTCCCAGGTTTTCGTCTGGAAAGACTCATAGTTGGTGGTTTCTTAATGATCCCCCACATCTCAGCCCACCTCTGGTCAATCCTATTAACCTTGGGCTACCCTAAACCCTGGGGGAACTCACCCTCCCTCTGAGTGTAGAGGGAAATTTAGCTCTTGCATGCAAAGAGCTGCTGCACTAATAAAATTAACGAGAACCTTGCTTCCTAAACACGAGGGCCTGTGCACAGCTGTGCTACTGCATAAACATGGACCAGCTTGCTCAACTCCCACTGGGACCTTGTCTGTCCCCAGAGTCCCTCTGTGCCCAAAGACGCTCATGGACTTGCAGCACCAGACAGATTCCAGTTCCTGCTCGTGTTGGGAGCAGAAAAGCTGCACTGAGCTGCCCACAGCTCCCCAAGAGCTACATGCATGGAGGAGGATGGAGCCTGGAGGCACACCCGGAGATGGTGCTTGGTTGCTGCATAA
The DNA here is from genome assembly GCF_000700745.2 of Antrostomus carolinensis. Lineage (NCBI taxonomy): Eukaryota > Metazoa > Chordata > Aves > Caprimulgiformes > Caprimulgidae > Antrostomus > Antrostomus carolinensis. The sequence continues at coordinate 106,464 of NW_010311260.1, read as the reverse complement.
AAGCATGGGGCAAACGGAGCAGCCCTGGCTAGCAGGGAGCAAGCACTGCTCAAAGAGTAGCATGAACAAGATGTTCATTAATTCCCCTAATACTTCATGTGTGCTTGGGGAGTTAGAGGGTCTTTCTTGAAGGAAAATTAATTTGCAGTACAAAGCAGTCCACTGAGCTGGCAACTCGGAGTGGTTTTTAATTTGCTCAGGGAATCATAGAATTACAGATTTGTCTGGGTTGGAAGGGACCTTAAAGATCATCCAGTTCCAACCCCCCTGCCATCAGCAGGGACACCTACCACTAGACCAGGTTGCTCAAAGCCTCATCCAACTTGGCCTTGAACACTTCCAGGGAGGGGGAATCCACAGCTTCTCTGGGCAACCTGTTCCAGTGTCTGACCACCCTCATAGTAAAGAATTTCTTCCTAAAGCAAAACGGAAACACACAGCCTCAAAAGGAAGCAATGAACTGATTTAAAGGGATTTGTCCTTCACGTCCTAAGTCATTGGTGCTGTGTCTGAGGTCACATGAGGAGTGTCTATGCAAGCTTCTTGCTTGTCTGCATAAAACAAGGATTTCTTGGTAGACTAGGCAAAATTAATCTCTAAATAAAATATTTAACTGGGAAGGATGCAAATTTTCTGCTGAAACCTCTCAAACAAGAAAATCCCTATGGATGGGTTCACTTGACTTGTTTTCTTTTCCTCTGTGTGACACGAGGGCTTGAACAGAGCTGATCATCTCTTCCCCTCATGTTCTTAGCCATGCCCCCTCCTTGTCCCCTGTCCTGTGGCATCTCAAGTGTTCAACCAGTTCTTCCATCTGCTGCTTTGCTTCATCCCACTATGCTGGCCACAAACCATCCCAGGTTTCCTGCCAGCTCAGTGATCTGAATCAGCTGCCCCAGCCAAGCATCCACTGGGAGACAGGGAAGGGGAGCAGGGAGGCAGCAAGAGCAGCCATACTCACTTACAGCAGGGGTGAGTTGCTAGGACAGCTTGACTGGAGAATGCCACATAGTCCTTCTGGAGCTTCTTTTCACCTAAAAGTTATTCTTAAAATCGAGGAAGGGATCCAGGAAGCAGTGAGTGGTGATTGTGCTATTCCAAAGAGCTGTGTTCCCCAGAATTTGAATATTGCTGATAGCTCACTGCTCCGTGTCTTAGTTCACAGAATCCATGTCATAGTTCACACAGAATGTTGGGGATTGGACGGGGCCTTGGAAGATCATCTAGTCCCACCCCCCTGCCAGAGCAGGAACACCTACAAGTAGGTCACACAGGAACGTGTCCAGGCGGGTTTTGAATGTCTCAAGATGGAGACTCCACAACCTCTCTGGACAGCCTATTCCAGTGTCCTGTGACTCTCACAGTGAAAAAGCTTTTCATTATGTTTACATGGAATCTCTTATGTTCCAACTTGCACCCGCTGCCCCTTGTCCTGCTGTTGGACATCACTGAGAAGAGCCTGGCTCTGTCTTCTGACATTCGCTCTTTACATATTTATAAACATTAATGAGGTCTCCCCTCAGTCTCCTCTTCTCCAAGCTAAAGAGACCCAGCTCCCTCAGCCTCTCCTCATCAGGGAGATGCTCCACTCCCTTCATCATCTTGGTGGCTCTGTGCTGGACTCTTTCAAGCAGTTCCCTGTCCTTGAACTGAGGAGCCCAGAACTGGACACAACATTCCAGATACGGCCTCACCAGGACAGAGTAGAGGGGGAGGAGAACCTCCCTCAACCTACTAACCACACCCCTTCTAATGCACCCTAGGATGCCATTGGCCTTCCTGGCCCCGAGGGCACAGTGCTGGCTTATGGTCATCCTTCTGTTCCCCCAGTTAGAAAGGATGCCAGAGGCTGGCTGGAGTACTTTTTGAGTCTAGTACAAAACTCTCAGGATTTCTGTAGTAATTCTAACATAAAAGTGGCCAGACAGGCTATCGCTAACCAGCTACAGCAAAAGCTGAACTTGTCTTTTTCAGTACTTGGCAAAGACTTCATTTAATACTAAATAAATATTGCATTCTTGGAACCATTTCCCTTGAAAATGAGCAGGCTGGATGAAAGGCTTCCCTGGCTCTCCCAACTACATAAAAAAGCAAGATTTATTTTCTTGCTTGACTGAGCGATGCTGGTGAACAACCATACCTCGGGTTTTCCTTCCTGCTTCTATCATCTCTGCTTATCAGAAAGTATCACCTGTTTACTCAAGGCAAACAGAGTTTGCTCATCTGAGGCCTCTAAGAGACATCCTACAAGTATCCTTTGTAGTTTGAACCGGACAACCTGCAACCAACAGCCCCATGAGCACGCAGCTCAGGCTGGTCAGATTTGACGGTGTTTTGAGCTGGATCAATGTGTGTTTTTAAGCAGAACCAATGTGAAAGCTGGGCTGGGCTGTGCTCCACAGGGAGCTTTGAAACAGAAGGAGAAAGCAAAAGCTGCTCTTCCCAGAAAACAGTGGGGACTGGTGCCTGCCTGTCCCATCTGACCTTGTTTTTTGGCCATGGGAATGGACATTGTGGCCATGTGTACACAGACTGGTGTTGTTCCACGGTCCCTTGCAGCTGGACGTGAATAAACGTGTAAGCATGGGCTGGTAGTGGTGTGTAGTTCTTGGCAGGACTAGAAACCATCAGCAGTGAGTGGCTCTGGTCTGTGCTGTCTGGTGGGAGGGGGAATGGTGTTTTTCCTTTGGGACACATCCTGAAATAGACATCATCAGTGGAGAGAGGTCTCACAGCAACCACAGCCTGCCCCCATCTACCCCAGGACCACAAGCCATGTGCAATTAGCGGGGCCAGAGGGATGCATTTAATGAAGTCTGTGCTCAAGACACTTTCCCACACAGCTCCCAAGGTTGTGCTTTTACACCAGCAGCCATCATGTGTATCAACAACACCACACACCCTACCTCATGGTAGGACCATGAAGATGGATCTGGAGGAGCCAGCAGCATGCTGAGCCAGCTACTGTGCAAGGGATCTAGGGAAAAGAGAGAAAACAGAGGATGTGCCACATCCATCCAACAAAGTCCCTCTATGCCATGTCTTTCACCTACTGTCAGCAGCACTGTCTCACCCCCCAGGAGACCCCTCCTGAAGGGAGGATACGTCTCTCTGCATTCCTTGCTGGGGTTAGGATAGGGACAGTGCTTTCAAGTGTAGACTATTCCCAAGAAATTTATCTTGCCAACTTCCCTTTTGTAACAGGAAGGATAACGGGCAAACAATAATTGCAGGAAATGTACAACTGACCCAGGCAAAGGTAGAAGGTTTGCTCTGGATCAACCTTGTGTGCAGATGGGAACAAGAAGTAAAGCCAGTGCTGAAAGCTTGCAGGTTTTCTTCACTATTTTTTTTTTTTCAACTGAGAAATGCTATTTTCTTACAGATGAAGTCTTGTGGAAAAGTGTCTGACTCCACAACACTATGGATGAAACACTGACAGGGTTATGTGTGCTAGAAGCCAGCCTGCTTTCTTACTGCCTGTGAACTCCAACCACCACCAGTGATGCCTCCAGGGAAACTGCCCAGCAGAGCTCTCCCACGCTGAGGATCCTAGGGTGTCTCAGACCCCTGCTAGGGAGCCAAGACATCTTGGACACCTGGGATCCACATCTTGGACACCTGGGATACTCAACAAGTAACAAAGGAGAACAAGTCTTATGAAGAGTGGCTGAGGGAACTGGGATTGTTTAGCCTGGAGAAAAGGAGGCTGAGAGGAGACCTTCTCACTCTCTACAGCTACCTGAAAGGTGGGGGGTCGGTCTCTTCTCCCAGATAACAAGTGATAGAATGAGTGATAGAATGAGAGGAAATATGTGAGTGATAGAATGATAGAATGAGAGGAAATGACCTCAAGTTGTACCAGGGGAGGTTTAGGTTGGATATCAGGAAAAACTTCTTCACTGAAAGGGTTGTCAAGCATTGGAAGGGGCTGCCCAGGGAGGTGGTGGAGTCACCTTCCTTGGTGGTACTTAAAAGACAGGTAGGTGAGGTCCTTAGAGACGTGGTTTAGAGGTGGATTTAGGGTGTTAGGTCTATGGTTGGACTTGATGATCTTAACTTTTCAAACCACTACGATTCTATGATTATATAATTCTATTAAAAACTTCTGGGCTTGGTGGAAGGCTGTCAACACCTTGGCCCTGGGCAATTTTCTACCAGTCCTGAAGTTCTGTAAAACTTGAGTATTCACCAATTTGGCTGACAGCTAGCAAAGATGAGACAAACCATCAACACCCATGGATAAGCTTCTGGTTTTGTTCCAGTATCATTTATCAGATAATAAAAATGAAGTATTTTGTTTATTTCAAAACACTTTTTTCTATATTGCCTTCTCTTAGGAAGGAACCCTATTAAAGATTCTTGTTTAAGGTCCCATAGTAGGATATATGTTTTCTAGTATGTGATTGATTTCAGCTGGAGAGAAAGTCCAGCTTTAAACCATCTCTAGTCTCATCTATCTTCAGCCCCCATTCCCCAGCCCCTTGGACGGACTGGACACTCCAAAAATTGGACTAAGGGAGAGTCTGTGATGCATCAGCCCTTCCGTAAGGATCAGCATGTTCAGTGATCTAGAACTTGAGGAGGAAGAGTCCCAGAGGAGGGGCTCCACCTGCCAGTCCACAGGTCTGGCTCTCCTCTCCATCCACCCTTGCAAATGGAGGATTTACCCTGGTACCAATGAAATTATGTTGGTGCAAAACTGAGAGGAAATTCAAGCTGAGTATTTGCTGTCCTTTCTGTTCATCTGGGACAAGTGAGAAGGTCAAACCCATGCCCAATGTCAGCTGAGCTTGCTGATCCCTAACCTAAGTTCAGGGTTTATTTTCATGTACACAGTCCACTGTTGATATTTCTTGTCCATTTTTGTGCTAACCATTAAGAAAGCACCACCTTTGTGCTGCACTAATAAAAGTGCCAGGTGTGCTGGTTAATAAACAAACAAACCTTTTTAATCCATAAATGGCATTTTCAGGATGCGTTAACCTGATAGCTTGGCATTACCCTAACTCATGTTCCCCTTTCTCTCTTTGAGGGGTTTTGGGATGTGCAGCAAGAGTTTTCTCTCCAGATCTGTTCTACAGGTGATATGTTTGTACTAGGCCACAAGCCCACAGGCTTTTCAGTCATTTCTAGAAGTGAGATCTGAAGGGCTATTGGGAGAAAACAAGTCTGGAAGAAATTATAAAACACATGCGCAGCCCAAGATCTTCATCTTGGCCAGGGACAGCCTGTAATCCTCACCAATGCAGTGAGATCTGAAGGGCTATTGGGAGAAAACAGGTCTGGAAGAAATTATAAAACACATGTGCAGCCCAAGATCTTCATCTTGGCAAGGGACAGCCTGTAATCCTCACCAATGTCTCCCTACATGGATGATGTTTGGGCCTGGTCCAGGCTGAGCTCTTTAGGAAGGGACTCTCCAAAACCTGCAAAGCTGAACATGGATTTACCCAAATAAATAATGAGCAGGCAGAGGTATCTATAGGCTTAGGCAACGGCTCATGGGGACTTTCAGAGTATTTAAGAGAGGTATTGATAACAGATGCAGAGCTCAGCACCTGAAGTGGCAATTAAGCACTCACATCATTACAGGCACTTAGTTCTGGCTAGAAAGTTGTCTGGTTTGAAAGGCACAGGGACTTTCCAGCAAAAACTGTTGTTAGACACAGCACCTCACACCCATACCTGTTTTACTTCAGAAATACCGATACGATGCAATCTCAGCACATCCAGCCATGCCTCTATGCTTGTCCTGCTCAAATCCTTTCAGGTTCAGTTTGCAGTTGCTCAGCAACATCTGCATCAGCTTTGCATGGGTGGTGAAGATGCCAGGCTTAGCCTAAGAGATCAGACCAGTACGACTGCATGCCACAGAGGCATTCTTGGTGTTGGCAAATGAGAGAGGTCAGGGGCCAAAAAAAAAACCAAACTTCGGTTGCAGATCTGGAGAATTGAGTTGCAAACCAAGGTTGTGTTTGGTCTGACCCCGCTGGCATCTACCCCTTTGACGTCTAACACTGAGGTGAGAGTTTTCCTGGTTAAGAATTTTTTTTTTTCTGCTTAGATCTGTCTTTCTTTATTAGTCTCTCTCTGGTTTTTTTCTTTCTTTCTTTCTTTTTCTACACAGAAGCACAGCAAACAAGCCATTAGCACAACCAAGGGTCCCAACCAGGGGAAAAGGCTTTGAGTGAACCTGCTGAGAGAAGGATCCCATATCTAGCAAGGGATAAGATATTTGGTACTCAGATACCACCCTGTTCTACAGCATTTCACTCTTGCTTCAGCTGGATCTGAGCCCCAAGGCAACCAGTCCTCCTCGTGTGTAATGGTAAGCCTGGATACTGAACTGAGGGCAAAGAATTATGGCAGGAGCAGATGCTCAGAAGCAAAGTGTTGCCTCTTTCTTCATCTTGGGCCTAGGTACCTTTGAGTGTTGCAATGTAACTGCATCTCTATGCACTGAAATGCTCCCAGTAGTCATTCCCTAAGAATTCATATGTCTAAGGGCAAGTGTCATGGCCCTGAGAGCACTGATAGACTTAGAAATCTCTTTCCTCCTCTCTTTGAGGTTTAATTGTCTGTACCCAAGGTCAGATCTGCAAGGGTGCAGCTGTGTAACCAGGGATCAGATTGCTGGGAAGTCAGCTAAGGTGTAAGAACAAGCTGGGAGATGTCTCACTGGGGAGTCCACCTTAGCTTGGGAGCCACATTTAAATTTTGACCTCGGTCCTTGGCTGAGCCACGTTGTGTGTCTGTGTGTGCCCAGCCTTGTACCTTGCTTATCCCAACACCAACTTGCTGACATGACCTCCCAGCTTTGCCTTGGACCTGTGCCTTTGCTATGGGTTTGTTTGGGGATGGGACTGTGGCTGAACTCGGTCACTGTCACCAGACCTGCTCTGCTTTCCTTGTTCAGGTGCCAAGGGACTGTGCCCATCAGTGAGGGCACAGCTCTGCCAGCTCCCAGCTCCTGCCATGTGGAGCAGCCAGCTTCTTCTGTTCCCTCGCAGTGGGTCTCTCCTTTCCCTGCGAGTTAAGCATCCATGAAGGCAGTTGTAAGCCAAGTCCAAGGTCCCTCAGCAGATGCCTTTCCATTGGTTTACCTGGGAGTTTGTCAGTCCTTGGAAACATGCTACTGCAAGTCAAACAGAAGCTGTGCTGGAGACTTCCATGCCAATGGAAAGTACTTGAAGGTTCAGGGTAACACGCTATCCAGCATTTGGGGTATCTGCTGGTGGTTCCAAACTACAAGAGGATTCAGTGGCCCATCTATCTTGAGTAAAAATCAACTAATGGACTGATGAACATCATGGATCAGGCACAAAGCAAGGAGGAAGTTTAACCAACCACCACCTGAATATGGTAGTGCACAAATTCTACCATGTGGTAGATGAGAGGGCGATGCTCTTGGGAGGGATGGCATTTGTCATCATTCTCCCAATAAGCAACTAAATTGTGCCACATTCCTTCCATTCCACCCAGAAAACAAACTGCACCCTTCCTTAATACTGTTACAGGGCAGAGTTTCCCCATTTCACAAGGCTATAAATAAACAAGGAAGTCTCTGTTAGAAGATGGGAATTCAGGTAAACCACCTCTCCCCTGCCAGTAACACTGACAAAAGCCTGTTTAAATGCTTCTCCACCGGAGCCAGGGTGCCTTTCCCCACTGCTCTGGCTCCAGGCTCATTGCCGTGTCTCACACCCAGGACACTGGCCTGGGCTGCTCTCTCCAGAGTCATTAGAGTGCAGGAACATTTGGGACTCTTCAGCAGCCTCCCACCTGCTTAGCATAGAACTGTGAAATGATAAAATTTTCTTACAAGCCATAGAAGTAATTAATTTTTTCTTCAGCTTTATATCCAACACCTTCTACTGCAATATCGAGAAGCTCAACATGAGCCGGCAACATGCTCTCACAGCCCAGAGACCAATAACCGTGTACTGGGCTGCATCCAGAGCAGCATGGGCAGCAGGTCCAGGGAGGGGATTCTTCTGCCCCTCTACTCCACTCTGGTGAGAGCCCACCTGCAGTACTGCCTCCAGTTCTGGGGACCCCAACAGCAGAAGGACACGGACCTACTGGGATGTGTCCAGAGGAGGCCACCAGGATGATCCGAGGGCTGGAGCAGCTCTGCTGTGAGGACAGGCTGAGAGAGTTGGGGCTGTTCAGCCTGGAGAAGAGAAGGCCCTGGGGAGATCTTAGCACAGCCTTCCAGTACCTGAAGCGTCTACAGGAAGGCTGGGGAGAGAGTTTTGACAAGGGCAGGGAGTGACAGAACAAGGGGTGGTGGCTTTAAACTGGAAGAAGGGAGATTGAGATTAGATAAGAGGAAGAAATTGTTTGGTGTGAGGGTGGTGAGACACTGGCCCAGGTTGTTCAGAGAAGCTGTGGCTGTTCCCTCCCTGGAAGTGTTTAAGGTCAGGTTGGATGAGGCTTTGAGCAGCCTGGTCTAGTGGAAGGTGTCCCTGCTGATGGCATGGGGGTTGGAACTGGATGATCTTTAAGGTCCCTTTCAACCCAGACCATTCATGATTCTATGATTCTATGAATATCATGAAGTCCCACCCTATTCCCCATGATGCTCACCATAAGAATATTCAAGCCACCACATTTCCCCTAGACCTTACTGTAGTCCTTCTGTGTCCTCTCTATGCCTCTCAGAGGCTTAACTCTCTCCTGTGTTTTCAACAGACCTATCCCTTACCTTCCTGTAGTGTCCCCCAATTAATTTCCACACTGTCCCTCCCTTCCTAATACCATCAGTGAGTCATGTGTGTTCTGTCTAGCTCAGCCTGGGTGTTGGTCTGACAGAAGTCTTCACCATATAGTTTTCAGCTACTTAACTAACACTTAACTGGTGTTTGACTCGCTGGACATCTTTTCTGGCTACTGAGCAGCCAGACAAAACATACTTGTCCTTGAGGAATGTGTTGGGTTTGCATGGCAAGATTTTGGTAGCAGGCGGTGGGCATAGGGTTGGCTTCTGTGATAAGCTGCCAGAATCTTCCCC
>NW_010311260.1:81665-97140 GCF_000700745.2 Antrostomus carolinensis | reverse complement strand
CTGGAGCAGGTGGATGCCTGAAGGAGGCTGTGACCCCATGGGAAGCCCATGCTGGAGCAGGTTCTTCTCAGGACCTGTGGCCCTGTAGAGAATGGAACCCACACTGGAGCAGGTTTGCTGGCAGGACTTGTGACCCAATGGGGGACCTGTGCTGGAGCAGTCCCTTCCTGAAGGACTGCACACCATGAAAAGGGCCCAGGCTGGAGCAGTTCATGAATAACTGTCAGTCATGGGAAGGACTCACGTTGGAGAAGTTCATGGAGGACTGTCTCTCGTGAGAGGGACCCCATGCTGGTGCAAGGGAAGGAGTTCTCCCCCTGAGGAGGAAAGTGGCAGAAAAAACATGTGCGGAACTGACCCCAGCCCCCATTCCCCCTTCCACCCCTATGCCCCCCCACCACTACCAAAACCTTACCACACAAACCCAGTACAAGGTATTTGTCCTTTAGCCCAGCCTCTGCCAGGAAACATGTAGGTGTTTATTGTCATTGAGATTACAAGAAATGACAATATCTTGGTCCTTCAGAGAAACTGCGTGATCAGTCTAAAAGGCATTAGGGAAGGAATTACCAAACACTGCAATACACAAAGCAACTCATGGCTAAAAAACCCTCTTATTCAAATCAGTTTCTTTCTCCCAATACTCATGGGGTTGTACCTTAAAAAGTGCCATGGATATCTGGCCAGGGGACCTTTGCAGCAATGTTGTCTTTTCAGTAGCAGAAAGAGTGCTTCTTGTCCCAGAGCAAAGAAGGACAGCTAAGAAGAATTTGATTTAATAAAAAAAAAAGAGGACTGGGAGATGGACCTGTGGGTCAGGGGAACACATGATGGTAAAGACATCTTATTCCCGTCTGCAAAGGAGAAAAAAGATCAGAATCACGCAGGAAAAGTACCTTTCACAGGGAACTGTACCAAATACAAAGGTTTCTGTATAGCCAGAAGTGTCTGTTTTGCCTAGTCATTTCCTATGCAAAAGAGGGAATGGTTAGCTGAATTCATGGACAATATATGCACACAGACTCTCTGCAAGTTTAAATTAATAAATCCTTTTTGTATTTGCCTTTCTTGGGGCTCGATTACATCTAGTCATCCATGTGGTGACTCCACAGCTCTCATGTGGGGATCTGACCTTTGCTGTCCCATGTCCACTTGAGATTTGCAGAGAGCTGATGGACATTTAAGGCAGAAGCAGCCTTAATGACCAGAATGCCCTTTACCAGTAACCAGTGTGATGCATAAACATGTTCAGACCAGGACAAAACGTTTCTTTTCACTGGAGAAGATATACAAGTCCATTAACTGAGTATACATGCAACCCACTAACATGTACTTCAGCCAGCACATGTTAAATGTGAATCAGAAGTGGTTGTACATCTCATAATCTTTCATCTCAGAGCCTCTCACAGATAGAAGATCCCTTCTTCTTCACCTTCACAAGCATAGAAAACACTTTGGAGCACTTGCCCAGAGTATTGTACCTTAAAAACATGTATGACATTAGCTATCAGAGAAAGGATTTTAAATCCATGTCTCCATAGGTAAGTTTATTATCCTAATGCCTACTTATGTAAGGCTTCCTCTCTCTTGTAAATAAATTAAGTACTAAGTAGAAAGAGTACTAAGTGAAAAGAGCACGAGAACATAAGAAAATGCAGTATACATATAGTCTATCTCCCTACTTTTGTGCCTGTCACGGGGACAAGATGACAAGAAAAGCTTCTTTTTTTCCCTACAGCTTCCCTCTTGCCCCAAGAGAAGAATGCCACTTTTAAAATAATGAACTAACACATCAATTTCCCCACAGTGTTGGACTATGTGCCACATTGACCAAAATTCGAAAGAAAGGTCTTGATCCTGAAAGCAATCCCAGCTGGATTCTTCATGTGTGTGAGGTCGTTCCCATGCCAAATTCTGTGTACTACTGGAGCTTTAAACTTTCAAGAGCTCCCATTCATGCCCTGCCTAAATCTCGCAGGTTCTTCTTGATTCCAGCTCCAGGACATATCCTCTTCTCTATATCCCCACCCAGCTTCTGACCATTTCACTGATGGCAGCACCTGTATGATCACACAATTATAGAATCATAGAATGGTTTGGGTTGGAAGGGACCTTAAAGATCATCCAGTTCCAACCCCCCTGCCACCAGCAGGGACACCTTCCACTAGACCAGGTTGCTCAAAGCCTCATCCAGCCTGGCCTTAAACACTTCCAGGGAGGGGGCATCCACAGCTTCTCTGGGCAACCTGTTCCAGTGTCTGACCACCCTCACAGTGAATAATTTCTTCCTCCTATCTAATCTCAATCTCCTCTCTTCCAGTTTAAAACCATTACACCTCATTCTATCACTCCCTGCCCTTGTAAAAAGTCAGCCCATCCCTGAATGTTGTCCAATGATGACAATATTCTTCCATCTCCTTCTCCTGGAGTCTGCTCTTGCACATATCATGTCTAGCCTGAGCAGTGTCCTTGCTTGTCCGTATGACACACCAGGACCAGGATCATTCCTTGTTTCCCTGTCCTGTCCCACCTGTGTATCTTCAGCTGCTACTTGTCCTGCTCTTTGGAGCAGGAGGTCTGGGTCTATATAACTTCAATACAAAGGTTATTGTATTGTCAGAAACCCTGACTGCTGGGTTTCTCTGTGTTGTTACTATTACTTCTATTAGTAAGTTTTTTGTTGCAGGTAATTACAATAAGTGTGAATTCCACAGCACACTGCATTGTATGGAGTCCTCAAGCCCCACATTACACAGGATATAGCATTGCAGAGCTTTCCACGCCCAAGCCCCTCAGGTGATCACTTCTGTTTGGTAATGTGCCATTAAAAATTGTTTCCTTCATTGTTAATTGTCAAAAGAAAGGATGGGAACATAGACCATTGCCTGGAGACATCCATTTTAAACAGGACCCAACTAACCCAAAGGAAGCTGCTCGAAGTTTCAGAAAGGGATGGGTGGGTTACACTTTGTGTGTAGGGATTCAAAAATCCCTGGAGAAATTACTGCATGTTTTCTGCTAAGGGAAATCCAACAATCGCATGAACACAAAGGCTACCAGTTACAGGCGTTTTCCACTTCCTCTATTGGTTTTCACAAGAGCTCAATGAGTTCTCCATCATTCTACAGAAGTCTCTACTTTGGCCTGGGTCTCTGCACCGGGATTTCCTGTCAGCTATGAAGGCCCTTGGTTGCCTATTGTCAATACTGCTTTTAGCACATGAAGCTTTATATAACCCCAGATAAAACCTGTTGTTAAAACCATAGTCCACTAAAGTACCCAGATCCCTAATTTAATAATAAAAGAGCTCCAGAACATCTATAAAGTCTGAAAGAGCAGGTCCTGTATTAGGGATGTCAAATAGCTCTGTCTCTATCTAAGCCCAATAATGAAGAAAAATGAAGCACCTCATGTAGGAAAGCTGTCAGCTGTAATATGAATGTGTCAAGTATTAATGAATCACACAGAAGTTTGCATGTATGGCTGATTGTTGGGATCATTACAAATGTGGACCTTGGCTTTTAAATTAAATTTGTCCAGCTTCAGTTTCTCATGTTTGCTTTTTCTGTGCTTTTCTCTAGAAGATTATAAATAGCCATTTAGCATTTTGTGCCTTCTCAACATGATGATTACATTACACGTTACTGTAGTCATCATTCTCCTATGATGAATTTCATATGTATGGTAATTAGCCTAAAAAAACTCACATTATAAATCCAAGTCACTTAAACCTAAAAGAAACCCAGAAAGCTGGGCAATGACAGTGCACAACTGAAGTACACTGAATACTCAAATTAATTGTTCTATCACTGCAATGAATTCCTGGTGTTCTAGGAAAAAGAATAATCTTCAAGGACCTTATTCATGCAGATAAATTGTTTCAGTTGGCTATTGGCTGCAGTGAGATGGTCCAGAGCACGTCGCTCCTTTTGGTATGAAATCGTGCAGCCTTCAGCACTACTGTCAGTTCTAAATATATTGCTCAAGTCACATGTACAATGAGACGTTTCATTACTTCCTTCCTTCTCAGCGTATTAGAGCAAAGTGAATCAAGATTTGCTGTCCCCACCATGAGCAAAGGTTAATTCTTTGTTCTCTGCCAGGATCACCAGGACAGCTGAAATATCCCTTTGCTGTTCTCGTGCACATTAGAGCATTGTAGCTCACTTGATGGTCATGACAATCCTTGATGATAGGACAGGCTTGTGAGATACCTGCTACATCATCCTTCTAGTGACCTGTGATATTTAAAGATTTATATTGGATATAGTTGTACTGAGATGCCCCAGTTAAATTCAGAGCCCTATAGAGCTCAGTGCTGCACAAATTTATTAAGCTTTGCTATGCAAAGACAGAGCACAGGATATAGAAAAAAAGATTATAGGACTCTTCTGAAGTCCTGCAGGCCTTTCCTAATCTCTACAACAAATAAATCCAAACCTAGGCATGCCTTGCATTTACTTATGCCTGCTCAAATGTCAAGAGTTCAGGCTCTCCTTGTTCCCTTCAAAATTTGTATGTCCAGGCTAAGCACCAGCCTGCACTTTGTCAGATTGAATAATTGTTGGATGATGCTGTTGCTGAACCATGCGTGTCAGCCCTTATCTTGAAGTCCAAGAGCCATTTTGCAGAATATAATGACACATGCCCTGCAGTAAGGTGTTTCCAGAAAGAGTAGTGATCATCTCACTCCACTGGAAATGCCAGCGATGTAAATACCTGCTCCTGAACTAGTCTTCAAAGCTCCCGTTGGTCAACAGAGAGAATAATGCATCTCTAGTCTGAGCTGATTTAGATACTTTCTTCTGAGCTGTTTTAGATATTTATCTAACCATTCTCTAGAGTACCTAATTCTCTTCAGCTCCCAGATGTGACAGTAAAATCTGTGTGAGGTTTTCTTGAACGTTTTAAACTTCTCTCAGTGTTGAACAGGAACAGTTCTTAAACCTTGGAAACTACCGTAGAGGTAGAAATCATCTTCCACCCAACACCAAACCCACCAGCAAACCACAATATAGATAGGAATCAAAGTCAGAAAAACAAGAATGAAAATAAAACATACCACGAGCACCTTCTAAAGTGCTTTTAAAAAAACAACCACTTGGGTGCTGTACTTTAAAGAAATAATCATTCTGTCACTCTAATCAAATATCTCAGCAACATTTTCTTTCCTAGATGACCCAACCATCATATGTTACTCACCCCAGTCAGCAGAAGGAGATGAATGGGAATAAAACTTCCATCTCTAGCCAGAAAAAAAGGAAATGAAACTGAAAAGCCTACTGAAATTAAATGACTGCTGTTAGATGTAGAGGCTGCTGTTAAATATAAGGAAATATGGATCACACTCATTAACTGAAAGCATGTAAAGTTGGGGTACACAGTTCAGGCTTCCTCTCTGTCTCTTTCTCTCCCTCTTTGAGCAAAAAAGAGTGCACATCAGTGAGCTTGTGAGTGAGGTGTATTCAGCAGTGAAATGTCCAAATGTTCCTTTTTGCTTTTATAGTATGAACTGGAACATGATAAAGTAACTAAAAGTTGATCCTGAGTGGAGATGCCAAGCTACTAAAATAAATGTCTGTTGTGTCCAGAAAGAAGGATGCTATTAGCTGTAGAGTCTGGAGACCTATATACAATTTTCCATCTTAAATCAGCCTCAGAAATGTGGTCCAGATACAGATAGACCCCACTCAGACCCTGAAAAACAGAGAGACTAGTTTTTCTCAGCAACTTCTACAGTCAAGAAGGAGAAGTTGATACTTCTAGAAAGCAATACTCATCACAGAGGGGTGCCATGTGCCTTGCGCTATCTGATGGGTTGATGTTGGGCCATGGTGCTGCAGTGTGTTATCTTACAAGAACATCAAAGTCGGTGCAAAGCCAGGAGAGACAAAAGCAAAGAGGCCATTACAGTGTCTTTCATTTTATCAACATAACCAGGACTGAGCCTTGGGAAACCATTCCCACCATCCTGGGGTGCAGTCATTTGGCTAGTGCATGAAAAAAACCCTCTGGGAGCCCCACTGTGAGGGAGTAGGACCTGCACAGCATAGTTTGGGGCTTATTCCAGGGGTAGCTGTCCTTCTGGGTGCATTAGCCTGCCCAGATTTCTTCTGCACCTTCACAAGGCGCCCCTGTGCATCACTGGAAACATGAGCTCCATGTGGAAAGGCTCTCCTACATTAATTCACAGAGTATCTCAACACCTCTTAGTATGAAAGACACCACAGCTGAAAGTCTGAGAAGCACCTACACAACTTAGGCTCCAGATCACTGTGTGTAGTGGCAACTGAGGCGCTTAGAACAGTTTACCCAAGAAAGAAAAAGTAATTTATTTTACTTCCACACCCTTGATAACCAAAAAAGTGTTTTTCTCATCTTGAAATTACACTCCCCAGGAGCTCCGTGAGCTCCCCCCACCAAGTGTCCTTTGCATCCACTTTCCCCCGATAGCAGGAAATTACTTAGCAAGTATTTCTCAGGTTCCTTCCTGACCATAGGTCACCTCCGTGTTTCAGACCAGCGGGAATCACCGTGTTCCGTGTTCTCTGACACAACAAACGGAGACTGAAGATCTGCCCTGCCCATCCAGCACAGAGCTTCCAGGCTTGTGTTTTTTAGCTGCAACTCCACCCCGTGCTGGTGGAGAAGGGATCGGTTCCCACTGATCTCAGGAAAGGGAGGTCACAGGGTTTGCTTGATTAAATCACCACAAGCCAAAAGGTTCTCTCTCTGGCTTACTGAGAATTGCTCACCGGCTGTTTAATTTGTTCCAAAAAGAAAAGCAAAACAACAACAAAAAAAAAAACTCATCTGAGCCCAACAACCAACAGCACACACGGAAAAGCAGGTGTGTCTCAAGCTCTTGGGAAAACAAAGCGCAGAGACTGAGACAGGAGTTGACACTTGGATGGGAAGTTTCCTTCCCAGCACAGGAGGACAAGTTTGGAAAAGACTCAGACACGACCAGCACTTGTTGTCCTACAGGTATGGATGGTGTGTGTGAAATGTAGCATCGCTCTCCTTGTGTGGTTTTTACAGTTTGGGGCAGGTGAAGGTGGCTCGAAGGAATTTTCAGGGCCAGATTCTGACATTGTGGTGCAAGATTTGGATGACTGGTAAACCTGCTGCAGGTTTCTACTGGGAGAGCTGCAATCAGCGCAGGTTTCGTTTTGTGGTGATTTTGAGTTGATGGCTTTATGTAGGATGCTTTTGGTTTTTTTCAGGGTATGAATTCAGCCATTCAAGCTTCTGACAAAGTGCTACTGTCTGTTAGCTTGTGAATTTCAATAGTGGCTGTGATTAATCTAGTTTAAACTTGGGGCTGCAGAGGTAAAGAGGGACATGCATGGAAACATTGTGCTAATCTGAACTGCTTTTATTACCTCCTAAGGCATGCTATGTAGTTCCAGAAAAAAACCCCAAACAGATCAACTGCAATGGCATTTGGATTTTTTCACTTTGCTCTATGCTTACCGGGGCTGGGATTTGCAATGCAGATGGATTTTTGTCAGCTGTATAAAATAGTGGGTTTGTTTCTTTTAAGAGCAATCTCTTGCATCCCTCTTCAGTCTCATATTAGGTGACACTTACTGACAGGGGAGAGGGACCTGGGGTACCCGTGGCCACAAGCTGAGACATTGCTACGTACTGAGTGTCACATTGATCTTGTTTCCATCCTTTTCTACCTGTGTTTTGAGCTGCTTAAATAAAAGCCAGTTTTACAGTGTGATGCTGGAGTGCTGTCACCAGTGCTGTGTCAGGGGGGATGCAGAGATGCTTTCTGATGTTATCACCTCCACTGATGTCTATAACCCCAAAAGTCCATCTCCATCCAAACATCTCTGGTGCAGCAGTATCCACTGGTAGCTTAAATGATAATGAATCAGAAAAAAATACAGCTGTGGAGTGACCTTGTACAACCTTGTTTCTCTCTGCCTGTCAGTGGGAAAGTGATGCTCACCAACAGGCATAAAGAGCTTTCAGATCTGGGGGACAAAAGTGTAATTGTTCCAATGTTGTAACTCTCACTTTCAGTGACAGTTTTATAGGAGGCAATGAGCTTGTAACAGGTAAGGGAATAGCAAGGGAAAGGACGTTGGGAATTTGAAAGCTTGAGGCTCCGTTTCTCCTTGCTCCATCACTTGCTGTTGCATGGTGAAAATGGCATTTCTCAACCCAGAGACCTTCCTCTCACCCAGAAAATTCCTCATCTATTTCTGTCACTTAATCTGTCTCATGATGTCTGGCAACATTGCAGAACGAAGTGATACATAAGGAAATATAAGGGCAGATCTTTAGCATCTGCATAGCGGTGACACTTGACTGAATTCAGTAATGGCTTGGCCAGCTTAGCAGGAACCTGGTGTGAGTATTTGATGTTTGTCATTAGTTAACTTCCCTAGATTCCTCTGAGTTTGCCTCCGGTGATCCAAGTTTAAAAAACAAACACACAGAACATGCGTAGCTCTGGGAAGATATCTTTGTCCTAATCTCCTTGATTATTTTTATTTTTTTAACACCTCTTAGACAAATTTAATAAAGCAGTTTTCCAACGTCTGAATTGGAGACATGGGAAATTCCTCAAACTAGGCAGAGCTTCCTCTCATTGTTAAAACACAAAAGACCAACACAGCCTTTACTAGAGTTCCTTTTTTTAACCCATTCATCTTGTCCAAGAAAGCCTCCCTGCTGCTGCTGCTGTTCATGGCTGTGATTCGCCATTTCCCAGAATAAAGAAGGGCTTACAGTAGGCAAGCATGGATGTGAATTGCATCATCTGTGAGGGCAACATTAGTTTGAGGGCTGTATTTCCACATTGTAACTGAAATACACCTGAACTTGAAACGGAAATGATTTGCTGCTGGAATTATTCTCAGCCTTGTGTTAGAATTAGGGCTTTTTAAGACCAAATGGGATGAATCTACAGTAAAACCAAACTCCTTTCAGAAAAAAAACATTTCTAGTTTTCCATGTAAGTTTCTTAGGATTGTGATCTCAAAGAGGGGTCCAATTGCCTTTTGTGAGCTGATCCACCATAATTGCATGGTTATGCAGAGTTTATTTCTCGAAGGATCTTGCACGTTGCTCAACATGACTATGGGCAGTTGCTACCATCAACTAATCTGGTCCAGCACCTGCTGTGTGTGATAACGAAGCAGTAGCTTGTCCCCTTTCTGCAGGTTGTCCCCCTTATCTGTGCTCGGCAGCATCCTGCACGAGGACTGAGACAGAACTGGGTGAGGGCAGGAACTGGGGGGCTGTGATCGTGGCCCTAAAGGGGGCTGGAGGGGTGACATTTGGAAAGTGGGTGAGATGGAAGGCACAAGGTGGGTGTGCAGGAACAGGGAGCATGGGAAAGAGCTTGTAAAAGATGATTGTCAATGGTTTGTTTCTCTCTGACAGAGGAATGGTCCACTCCGTGTTTTTTTTGCAGGAAAGAGCAGTTCCTGCAGAGCAGAGCAGCTAACTCACTGTAGCAGGTTGTCTAGTAATTACAGCACCATATTTGCATGTTATAACGCTGCACTCGTGGACTTTGTTAAGGAATTTTTGACTACATTTGCAGCCTATTCTGAAGGCTTGTCTGCTTATGACCATGATGGTGGCCTTTAAGAAAGATTTCACTCAATAACCATCCCATGACACAGCATGGATGTTGTAACTGAAGCCCACCCCTCTCCATCATAACTCCCATCTGAGCAAGCCAGACAAGATGGGTGCACTGGGTCTGGCTGGGATGGAGTTAACTTTCTTCATAATGGCTCATAGGAAGATGTGTTTTGGATTTATAGCTAAAAGAGTGTTGATAACACACCAATGTTTTGGCTGTTGCTGAGCAGTGCTTGCACAGCATCAAGGCTTTCTCTTTTTCCCACTCTGCCTCCGCAGTGAGTAGGCTGGGGGTTGGGAGAGGACACGGCTGTGAAAGCTGACTTGAATTCACAAAAAGGATATTTCAAACCATGTAACATCATGTTCAGCAACTAAAAACGGGCATGGAGCAGGGTTGTCTTCCAAGGTGGCTATTGTTTGGAGACTTGCTGGGCATCTGTCTGTTTGTGGGAGGTGGTGAGTGATCACCTTCACATCACTTGTTTTTTCTTTCATCTTTCCTTCCCTTATTAAACTGTACTTATCTCAACCCACCAGTTTTCTCACTTTTGTTCTCTCAGTGGTCTCACTGGTGGGTGGAGAATACACAAGCAGCTGTGTGAGTGCTTAGCTTCAGACCAAGGTCAACCCATCACACCCTAGCCTGCTTTTTCGACATCTAATGGGCCACTTTTGAACAAGAAAAGGGTTTTTCCCAGCCCAGAAAAAAACATTAGCTCCCCTGTGTCATCTCAATCAGCTGATTTACACAAAGTAATATTTGTTTTAGAAAGAACTCAAAGGTCACCTAACATTGATCACTCCTGGCCTTGAAATCCTTCCTCTGTCTGAAAAGGGAACTGTGTCTCATTTGCCTTCTAGGTATTTCTACAACTCTCACTTTATCAGGCTGTTAGTGCTGATGGGTTATTCCTGCCCCAGGTTCTCTCTAAACACCCTGTGAAACAGGGACAGCTAATAACATCCTCATTTGGTGGCAGAGTACAGAAGCACAGAGACAGGGAGGGTCTGCTTACATGGTTGACTGCTGTCAACCCAGGCTCTGCTTAATCCCACCTCAACAGGAGAGAAAATGCTGTGGCAGGCCAGGTTTGAGGATGCCTGTGAGTAGCAGAGCTGTATGTATTCCCCATTTAAATCTTAATACGAAACATTAATTTCCAAATGCCTTCCCCAAAAACATAATAGAGCTGTGATCTAGTATGTAATTTACTGTCCTCGGAAATTCCTCAAAACGGCAGAGCTTCCCCCAATTGTTCATGCACAGAGGAAAAGCTGTACTAGAGTTCCTGCTTCGGCTCGCTCCTGTGACCACAGGCTTGGCCCTCAACAGCCATCAGGCTGAGTGTGTAAAAACCATCTTCATTCCAAAGCTGTCCCTACGTGCCTTACAACAGGCTGTTCACAGCATGCCCCTTGCTCCTGAAATTGTTTTACTGTTCCTTCTTGACAACGAAATTCTTTAAATTCCTTCATGGGGTCCCTAAAATCTGGGTCGATAGATCTAATGGCTGAGATCCCGGATGAGCCTGTGCATGCCTCAAGTCCCTCCACATGTAAAACAGGACTAATGGCACTTCCTTCCTTCCTCTCACTACCCATCCTCTTTCAAGCCTGCGGTTTAAAAAAGTCCAATTGCTGTTCATAACTCCTGGCCTTTATCTCAGTAACGACACTCAAGGTGTTAGAATCATAGAATGGTCTGGGTTGGATCATCCAGTTCCAACCCCCCTGCCATCAGCAGGGACACCTTCCACTAGACCAGGTTGCTCAAAGCCTCAGCCAACCTGGCCTTCAACACTTCCAGGGAGGAGCAGCCACAGCTTCTCTGGGCAACCTGGGCCGGTGTCTCACCACCCTCACAGGAAATAATTTCTTCCTAATATCTCATCTAAACCTCCCCTCTTCCAGTTTAAAGCCATCACCCCTTGTTCTATCTCTACCTACCCCTGTCCAAAGTCCCTCCCCAGCCTTCCTGTAGCCCCTTCAGGTACTGGAAAGCTGCTAGAAGATCTCCCCAGAGCCTTCTCTTCTTTAGGCTAAAAAACCTCAATTCTTTCAGCCTGTCTTCACAGAGGAGGTGTTTTGTGCTTTTAATAAAAATCTGTTTCAAAAGCTGCTTTCTCTTCTCCTAAATGCCTTATTTCTCCCTGGCCTTGCTATGGTAGCTTCAGCGCTGTTTCAGCATCATAGTATCAAAGTCAGAGAAGTCCTAATCCATCTGACAGCAGTTAAGGGAGGCTTCACTTGTCCCTCATCTAAGTGCAAATGCTTTTGAGGGTATCGAAGCAGAGAAGATTCCTACTTAATTAAGACTTATTTTGCCTGTACAGTCAGTGGAGAGGAACGTAACTGCCTCTGAAGATTTGCTGTGGGAGGTGCCACCAAAGTTAGCCACCAACTTCATCCCATTAAGGGCAGAGAAGATGAAGAATAAATATTCTTAATCTTGAAACATGCATTTTACCTTAGGCCATGCTAGGATTAGGAGAAACACATGCAACAGCAACAGTGCACCATGAGAGGCTGGAGTTGTTCAATAACCCTGAGGACATCTGTCAGGGTGCAGCTCACCTCCATATGCTTGAACTCTCCTTTTCCCTCTAAAACAAGTCATCCTGGCCTGTGCTGCTGACTGGGAATAGCTGCTGGTCCGTACTGTCCTTTGAATCATTTCTATGAATCTTGACATTGGCATTGGCTGTGACAGGGAACAGGGTAATTATTGAACTAGGTCTCCTAGAAGAAAAGAGCAGAAAGAGACCTTAGCAGGTCAGCTATGTCTCATGCAGGTTTTTGTTTAAGCTCTCTGAAGGCATCTCTGGAGAAATGCTACTACTCTACCCAGCTCAGTGTTGGATTTCATGAGCAAACCTGCTGTTAGGTGCAAGTTATCTTTGCATTGTTGTATTTTTACGCCATGTGAGCCCATCATGCACCATAGGGGTTCAGAAGGCTGGATCATCCCTGGTCTAAATCTGAAGTGTGCTATCATTTTCAACCAGGCAAAGGATCTGTCTGAAGTCTAATATTCCTTACAGTCTTCTGAACATTAGTAGAACAAACTAGTCCCATCTGTGTTGGTGATATTTTGTCTTGATCTCACACCTAACGCCAGAGATGAAGATGAAAAAGCTCTGATGATTGTGAAAACATTATAAACAGGTGTAGCCTTCAAAGATGTTAAATGCTAGTGCCATTTAGTATTTTGGAGTTATTTTGTGCTTTGGAAGACAGACCAGTATAAAAACAGTAAGGCTGGAAATTAGATCAGTGTAACAAAATATAAACCACTATTTTTTCTCTCAGACTTGATCATTACAGAAGGGAATTATGAGATAAGGACAACAGAGACCTGCTTTCACTAGTCTGGGGGATATCCCTCAATTTATGTGATTCTTTGAGCAAAAGATGGATGCTATTTTGTACTGCTACATTTTTGTTGCTAGGTGTGACAGGCCAAGCCCTCAGGCAGGAAACTCCTGCTGTCCAGGGCAGGATTATACAAAGTCCAAATGGTTGACACCTACACAACTTGCCGTAGCTTCCTATACAGCCAGCTGTGTTTACAGCAATAACAGGAAAAAAATCAAGAGGTTAATAAAATGAAATGAGCAGGAAGTATGCAGTCATCAGACTTTCTAGTACTTCAGTCTATAGAAGTAACCCGTGGCTGGCCTGACTTAGGGACCTAATCCAAAACTCATTGAAGCCCATGGAAATTCCATTTCAACGGATGTTGTTAGACCTCACTCTTCACTATATTGATATGGGAGTACATGGAGATTTCCACCTGCCCTGTGCTCACACAGTGCCAAGCTCCAAATCTCTTCCTTCATTAATGCTAGCTGTGAGATAAGCCTGCCACTAACAGCAGCGGATGCTCCAAAAAGGATGAGGAGAAGAAGGGAAGGTTCATGGTTACATCCCTTCTCCATCCTACCCATCAGAGGTGAGCAAATGCATGCTGGCATGTGCTTTTCCACAGCCTTTCAAGACATGGTTCTCAGCTACGTGCAAAGAGCAAGAATAGCAGAGTGGAACTCATTGTTTTGAATTTTCTTTTTTTTTTTTTCTTTGTTCCTTCTACAAAACTCCAGCAAAAGGTCAAGCAGGAGCCCTTAGTTGGAGTTTAGCAAAAACTCCTGAGCAGAGGTGAGGAAGAAATACCAGAAAGAGGGCAAGAATTGGGCAGGGCTTTCTTTTTCCATTGAAGTGCTGATTGAAATGCCTTTTTCACTTTGCTACTACTATTTTCAGCCTACCATATTAATGCATCATGTGACACGGGGAGCATTCATCCCTTCACTTATGAGTGCCATAGCATCCTTTTGCATGCAACTAACTCACAAAAAACCAAAAAGAGCTACAGATTCCTTAGCATACCAGCTAGCTCATCCCCCTGCACCATGCTAGGCACAAAGCTGGAATAACACAGTGCTTCAAACATCACAAAGTATCTCACAGCCTGTTTATTGCCTGTTTGAATCCTTATCACCAAGCGGTTTGATTTGGAGTCCTTGATTAATTTGTGTTTATTTTCTTTTTGTTCTCATTCAGATGTGTTATCTAAGGTCAGTGCAACTTCCCCTGCTCCCCTTCCCCCCCCCCTGGTTTTCCCTTTTAGCCAACTCTCCCATGAAATATTGTTGTGCCTGGGTGTGTGTTTCTTAAAGTCATTGTGTGTTTTATGTTTGAAACAAACATTGTCTTATCATCCAACTTATTACACGCTACTCAAAGGTCATGTTTTATGCACAGAAGGGAAAGCTCTCCTGTTGTGACTGAGGAAGAACAAACTGGATGGTCACTAAAAACAAGGGCTTTAGCCCCAGAGATTGAGTCTCAGTGGCTGTTTGAAAAGGGTAAACCAGGGCTCAGCTGCTACAAGCTACTGGGTAGCCATGGAGCTAGACTCTCATGCCAACCATGTATCTGGTCCCTTCACACCTTCTAATCTTTAGCAGCTCCTGGTTCCTCCCTCCATGTGTCCTTCACCTCCACATGTCTCATGGCACCATAGGCCTTTCATCCAAAATGCCTAAATTGAGGCAGAGCTATTTAAGCCGCAGGAAATGCTGACATGGGGAAAACTAAGCTTAATTAAGTCCAAAAAATATATAGTCCAGTTGGAAAGATACAGAGCAGAACAAGTTCCAAAGAGGTGGGATTACTGCTGTGCTAAAATGACACAACCTAGGCAACTGATGGGGAATGTACAAGTGATGTATGTTGCTACAGGGCAATGGAGAAAATACACCATCCAGTTTGATAATTAAGGACCAAAACTGACTCTAATGAGTGGTAAATTCAAAGCAAGAAAAGGAGATATAGACCTCCTTGCTCCTCGGCTGTGGATGTTCAACATTTTCCTGTGTTTTCTTATAGTTTACTTCATTTTGTGTAAACTTAATAGGCCATTAAGGGCTGTTAACACCTCCAGAAGTCCCTGCAACCCTAACAGCTGGAGGTGGAAAGAACATTCTGAAAACCCGCTGCTATAAGATTACTTTGCTTTTGTAAAAGTCTTCCCTAGGTCCTCTGTTACACCTTGGATAAGAGATAGCTGGGCTAGAGGATCCTTGGATCTAACCAAGTGCAAATCTGCTCATGACATTAAGCAACCACTACCCATTTGAAAGGTTGGGGAATGGTCTCTCAGTGTGAACAAAGGAGGAAAAACAGAAAACTAATTTTAAAATGAGGCTTATCAAACCTCCAAAGTAGAATATAAGAAGCTGACCACACAAGGAGGTCATAGCCTCAGTGACCTAGAACATACCTTATAGTCCTAGGAGAGGGCCAAGAGCTGGGGCTAGGGACTAATATTCACCTCACAATGAACTCTGCTGGTTGATAT
>NW_010311260.1:0-81631 GCF_000700745.2 Antrostomus carolinensis | reverse complement strand
GACGCCAAAGGTGTGTTCAACTCTACTTCTGCACAAGAGGAGCCACATTCCACGACACAGAATACAGAAAAGTTTCAGCCAAGAGGAATAAAATGTCTCTATCTGGGATGGCTGCATGAGGATGGATAACTCTGTATTCTAACACAGAAATGCTTGTTTCAACTTATGCTTCTGCATTCATAGTCCTTCACCAAAGAAGCCACTCCAGGGTGGGTGCTCCTTTAGTCCTTCTCATCAGTTATTTATAGACATTGACAAGATCATCCTGTGCCTTTCCTTTTCCTGGCTAAATAGTCCCAGCTCTCTCATCCTCTCCTGGTATGACAGATGCTCCAGCCTCTTAATCATCTTCATGGCGCATTGCTGGACTCACTCCAGTATGTCCATGTCTATCTTGTGCTGAGGAGTCTGGGAACTGGACACTGTGCTTCAGATACATCCAGAACCAGGAAATTTTCTCATCATTAATTCTGGTATCAAATGAGAAATGTTGTCCCAAAGACTCTAGAAAGACATGGGTGGGGAGACTGAGAGGCTATCAAATGTGTCTGCCTGTAAGAGAGTGGAAACTTAGGAGTCAGACAGAAGGATAAGGTGGCATGAACTAGGTCCTGTTGAGTGAACAGAGTTTACCTGAGCTGGGAAAGCCAAGTAACAAGCCAAAGGGCTGTGAGACTGCCTATAGAAACAGTCTTGCCACCAGACATGAGCTACCAAACCCTGCTGCAAGGGGTAATACAGCATGACAGCAATATATTACTTCTGACTCTGGTACAACCCAAGTGTCTGCACTGTGCTACACTGATAAGACCATAGAAGCCATGAGCTATTTGGGCACCACCTCCCTGCCAAAATTGGAAGTATGTACTCTGAAGAAAGTCCTCATCAGGCCTTTCCTATCCCAACACAGAGAAATAGCTATAAGAGCAGGTGAGCTTTGTTACCTAGCCTCTTGAGAGAGGCAGACCAGAGGTCTAGAATCAGTGTGGTGTCTTCCCAGACAGGTCAGCTGTACAGCTAGCCAGCAACTGTGACAGTGCTAACATCTTGCCAAAGGTGGCAGACTATTTCACACCTTCCTCCTTCCCTGGGTTAGTGCTTAGCCAGTAACCATCACAGTTACTTACTCATGTCAGAATACTCTCACTGGTCCAGCAGATTGCTGTTCTCCACTCACAAGCAGTAAGTCCAAGGGTCAACTGTTCCAGGAGGCCTAGGAAGATGTACGTGTCCAGACTATGTTGAAATGGTCATGGAAAGTTCTGTTGGCTGCTCTCAGATCATTAGAACTGCTTGAAAGACTTGATAATTTGGCCATTCAGCTGTGTAGTATTTTCTGTGTTGTCAATTATCTGGCTGAGAGGTTCCTATTCCAGCTACTGTGCCTTGCAAAAATGAGTCTTCCAGAGTTATTTTGTCCTTTCAGGAAGTCCTGCTTGGTCATGGTATGATTTGAGCCTGATCTGCAGATAGCTGAGACTAAATTATTTTCATTTTCCATGTAGACTATTTGACTATGTAAAAAGGTCATCACCAACTCATGGGAAGGCTTACAAAGGAATAGAGGAATTTAAAGTCATAGGTCAAGAAGGAAAAGTACATGCTTGTAAATAAGAATGGAATATGTGACTTGAGGTAGAAGAAGGTGTGAACCAGAGCCCTTCTCTGGAAATGAAATGCCATTTCAGGGATACTTTTGATAAAGCTGTAGATACAGCTCTTTGCTTAAACTAGTGGAATGTTGTGATGGGGTGATCCAGAAAGGAATTCCTGAACTTGTCTAAGAAAGGATAGAGCAGAGTCCAAACACAGCTCTTAGTACATAAATGGGTGGTCTTGCATGTCTCCTCTGAATCTCTTTGAACTCATTCATTGCAGAGAAGTTGAAGCAGTGTAGAGAAACAGAAAGACGTAATTGGAAGAGGTCAATAAACAAGCTACCTGGTGCCTCATTGCCACAAATTCACATGGAGGCAGAATCAAGGGCTCTCTTCCATGTCAGCAATTTTATTGTCTGTTCTTAAAAAACCCCACTGAAGGGAACTTTGCAGCTGCCCTGGGCAGTCTAATTCAGTGTTCCTCACCTTTATAGTTACACATTTTCCATAATTACCCTTGTATTTGCCTTTGCTTCAGAATGTGTGATTTCACATCATCCTTCACCCAGCTGTCTCTGTGAATATTTATGTCAGTCCTTTACCAAGTGTCAGACTGTTATTGTGCCCTTACCTGAGTCTTCTCCCATCTAAACTGAACAACTTTCAACCAGTTCACAAGGTTGTACTCAGGTCATGCCTTAGCATTCACGTAGCTCTCCTTTGGATGCTCTCCAATACAGTAACATCTAGACACAGCACTCCAGCCAAGGCATCAACAGCATCAAGTAAATCACTTCTGTTACCTTCCAGTAACAAAATTAAATTAAAAATACTTGTTAATAAACTTCAGAATTAGATTAGTTTTATTTTCAACAACATCATGCTGAGTGGATTTAGGTAGCAATTTTCTAGGACTCCCTGCAGATTCTTTTCTGCAGGACTGACGTGGGCAAAACTACGTAAAGTCATATGAGAAATATAATAAGTGAAGCCCCAGGCATTGACAGATTCACCCCAAAACCTTTTATCTCAAAATAATCTGCCTATTAATTCTGATATGCTTGGGATTCACTCTGTCCTTCCATTTCTAAAACACATCTCTCTGAGAGGTTGACCATACAAAATACAGACTCAGAAATAATAAGAATGGCAAATGGTGTAAGAACCTGAAGTGGTTTAAACTCTTTTACTGAAAGGGTTCTCAGGCATTGGAAGGGGTTGCCCAGGGCAGTGGTGGAGTCCCCATCCCTGGAGGGATTGAAGAGTCATGTAGACATAGTGTTGAGGGACATGGGTTAGTCGGGGACCTGTCAGCGTGAGGTTAATGATTGGACTTGATGATCTTAAAGGTCTTTTCCAATCTAGGAAACTCTGTGATTCTGTGATTCTGTTGCATCCAGCTTCTGAGAGGTTTTGTCATCTTTTTCTGAGTTTGGGATACAAGTGGCAATGGCATTTGATGACACAAATTGCTGAGGTTAGATTCTAGAGATGAAACTTAACTCTTAACAGCCAGGACTGGAATGAAGATGGGTGAGTCAAGAGGGTTGGAACTGGTTAACTTCATTTCTAAGTTTTTTCCACATTTCCTTTTGCTTTGAACAGTATTTCTCAGGTTGAAACAATGTGGGAATGTTACCCTGGTCTATTTTTTTTCATAACAGATGAAATGTATTCACATGTTTTTGTAACAGGACCTTTCCAGTGAATTACAGGATCAGCGTAGCTCTGCCTTGTTTTAGACAGGTGCTCCTAGTTCAGAGCAGACAAATTCTAACACACCTTTTTCTTATTTTCCTGAGCCTGTGATGGTTCTCTAAGTGCAGTCTCAGATGTTTAAACTAAAAGAGTTGTGGGGTTGAAACTTTAAAACTTTAAAATGCAGGAAGTTCTGTTTCTGGTGACATGACAGTACATGATGAATGCATTCAGGAAAAAACAGCAGGATGATCAGGACATCCCCCTGTGCTCACATACCAAGTTGATTACATACCTAATGCTCTGACATTGTGCAATTTTCACATTCTCCTGCAAAAAGTGAACCAAGATTTCTCATACCTTTAGGCTGCAGTTTGATGATACAGTGTCTTGAGCAGAAACCCTCTTTTAAGGAATCCTCTCCCCTTGCTGACATTCTTTCCCATTCCCAAACCTCAAGGTGAACAGAGTGCTCTCATCTAAAGAGGTTGTTCAAGTAGTCCTGCTTTAGCTGCTAAAGCTTTGTTCTGCTGAATATGGTACTCCTGAAATCTCATGGAGATCACTGGTGTCATTTTTAAGTACTTCTGTAGGCAGTGGTCTGGGCAAGTCATGTCTTCTGCTTTAACCTCTCTGATAGTGAAATCCTTTAGGCAAGCCAGGAAGCAGTTTTCTGCAAATTTATTGTGTATTCTGAGAATCTCTTTGAACTGTTTGGTCTGATCAGATTCTGATATTTGCCCAGCCATATTCTACAACCTGTGGTTCACTCACTTATTTGACTGGTTGTGGTGCTGTTGGTTAAAATTATTTGAAAGTCACAGCAACAACATCAACAACAACAAATATGGGAGTGGTTTTAAATCAAATTCATTTTCCAGTCAAGGGCTGGCAATGTGAAAGGTGTGGATCCACCACAGCTAACTTGGTCTAACTGCCCTCCTCTTCACCTCAGCCTCTGCACTGGCACTGCTGCTTATCCAAACCTGCAAGGAGACAGCCAAGGGAGCAACACTGGGTGGAAACTACTCAGCTGTTTCTGCAAGGATAGATCATGGACTATGATCTGCTGGGGCAGAAAGGAAGAGGTCTTCCTTCTCTTCACCTTCTTGCCCTTCCTGCCCACCTCCGTTCCTTCCCCCATCCCTGCTTGGCTCTGCACATCCACTTCTCTCTTTGCTCTGGCCCTGCCACTCACTGGACCCTTCTCTGAGCTGATTAAATTCACTCAGATGAAAGCAAGATAGATGCCTTGTTGCTGGTTTAGTTTTCTGCAGGGATGGTGAGTTAAATTAGCTCAGAAGAGGGGTCTAGAAGGCATCAGCACAAGGCCAGCAGTAAAACTTGTCTGCAGAGATAGAGAGGTGGTTATGTGTAGAGCTGAAGATGTAGCCTCAGCTTTCTGCTTTTCCAGACTCCTGAACCAGCTTGGGTGCACAATAAACCAGACCGATGCCACTGCAAGAGTGGGGACAGGCTGTAAGGACAATGAGGGCATCAATCATGCCAATTTAATCACCTTAAAACTACTGGAGAATGGCAGGCAGAGGGCTGACTCACCACACTGTGGGGAGCAGCAGGTGACCAGGTTTGCAGAAAAGGGAACAGGAATAGGCTGTATTGCTGCCCCTTAAAACTACTGGAGAATGGCAGGCAGAGGACTGACTCACCACATTGTGGGGAGCAGTAGGTGACCAGGTTTGCAGAAAAGGGAAGAGGAATAGGCTGTATTGCTGCTAAGGATGGTGCACTCTCAAGCTGGGTCATTGAAGAGAAGTTTACAGCCAGGTACCTTGATACTCTCAGCATCCGTAGCAAATGCTGGTACCTGCAAAGGCTGCGGGACAAACTTTGCTAAACACACATTTTGCTTTTTATGACTCAGACCCAGCAAGAGGCAAAATGCTGTGACATGTTAGAAATGGAGCAACCAGCCCGCTCGCCACAGACAGTTGATAGAGTTTGAAGAACTGATCTAAGCTCATTGTGACACAAAAATAACTACTACTCTAGACAGTTAACTCACTGCAGGGGGGTTGGACTAGATGACCTGTAAAAGTCCCGTCCAGCCCAAACCATTCTATAATTCTATGGTTCTATGCCCAGTGCTGCTCTGACAGCCATCCATCCTGCTCCCCTCAAACAGCCAATGTCAGCTGGCAACATGACCCTATTGTAACTGCTGGACCAGCCCTGATGTCACAACCCCTTAATTTGGGAAGTGGTGTAGAAGTAGAGGCCAGGTTGGATGAGGCTCTGAGCAACCTGGTCTAGTGGAAGGTGTCCCTGCTGATGGCAGGGGGGTTGTAACTAGATGATCTTTAAGGTCCCTTCCAACCCAAACCATTCCATGATTCTAAGTGGGAAAGGTATGTCACCTTATCAGGCACTTTATTGACTTTTTTGCCTCCATTTTCCTTCTGCGGTGTGACAATGACTGGCATTTACAGCTTGACTCATTTGTCTACTGTGGAGACGTGTGCCCTTTTGGGATGCCCTGGTGTGTCCCACCTGGCCTACAGCTGCTGCACAGTGACCATGGAGACCCTGGGGCACATCTGCCTACCCCATGAGGCTATCACGTCCCCGTGAACTTTTTAT
The DNA here is from genome assembly GCF_000700745.2 of Antrostomus carolinensis. Taxonomy (NCBI): domain Eukaryota; kingdom Metazoa; phylum Chordata; class Aves; order Caprimulgiformes; family Caprimulgidae; genus Antrostomus; species Antrostomus carolinensis. Next base: position 75,734 of record NW_010311260.1, on the reverse strand, counting down.
GAGAAGTCAGGATCTCCACAGGGATCATTTCCAGTCTGCGGGGGAACACGAGATCTTTCCATAGACCTATCTCCTGAATTAATCACTGTTTGAAAAATAATTCCCCACAACATAGGTTTAATCCCAGGCTTTTCCACAGAAATTGTACGAGCTCAGTGAGTCACTGCCTCACAGACACTGCTGTGGCAACAAATTCTATTGATAAACCAGCCGAGATGGAACACTGTAGAGACAAGGGTCTCATTACTGTTTGAACAGATGTCCCCTATTTGTGCAATGGGGTTCTGGCTCTGGATTTTGTTCAAGGTAGAAACAAACATAAAACATCAGAGTTACCCCTGGTTTCTGGGAATTTCCCGCTCTTTCCTACTTTCCACTGTATTCATCAGAGCTGTATGTCTGTACCTCTGTGCATCTTCTCCAAGGGCACCAACACACATCACTAGTGACTTCCAGGTCCAGCCCATAGCAAGCATACTGCCAGCTCAGGTTAAAAATCTTTAGGGTTTTCCTCCCTTGTTGTTTAAGTCAAAGCCCACAAACATTTTGCCATAGCTACAAAACATGATTCTACCACTTTCAGTCCTCAACACCCTCTTTCCTTAGAACAAAGCAGGTGAGTAACAGTAGTGGAACAAGTTAGTCCACTTGATAAAGTAATCTGTGGGTAAGACCTGAAGGACTTAGATGAGTGCAGGGGGAAATAATGAGTACTACCTGATGAATGGTATCAGGAAATATCTCCTCTTGAAATGCTTTGTGGGTTTTCTGCAGTGGCATCTCTGGTCAGGCTGACACTTAAAAATTGAGTGCAGGCACCAGAGGCAACCTGTTTTCTGGGATGTAATAACCTCTTCAGCTAATTACACAAGTTCCTGCATCTTGGTTTCCCTTTAAGAGAGCAACCTGGGCTGTTGTAGAAAGCAGAGGACGTTTCAGATGGATCTAGTTAGAAGATCTTATTTTTGAATCACTCAAGAAGGTAAACCATATTATACCTCAGAGTGTCTTCTTTATTTTCTAAAACACATGAATGGAAACTATTGTGCTGGGTGGATTTGCAAGGGAGGGTGTAATTATTTTGTGATATTTATGAAAAAGAGTAGCTTATTGAAAAAGTAAAAAGAAGGTCATGTAGATCACCTGTCTCCTGGGTTAAAGTGAGACCTTGCTGTTTACCTCTAGGAATCTCCTGCACTTTAGAGTTAACTTCAGTCAATATATTTCAACCTGAATACTGTGCAGAAGAAAAGATTTGGTGGCAAACTTGGGCTTCTTTAGCTCTCTGGGGCTTTGTAAGTTGAAGATATTTATTGCCTCCCAGGAGACCGTTTGTATGAGAAATGATGGATGTGTCCACATAGCTTCAGTTTCACCAACAGGTGGCACATAGATATTTGAGAAATTACTTGCTGAAAAACTTACAGCCAATCTTTCTTCAATTCGAAATTAAATGAACAGGGGAACAGCCACATCTGCTTGTGAAGAACACTGATATTTTTTACCCACTGGTTATCTGATATTTCTTGGCTAGTTTTCTGGTTTTCTAGACACTGGTTTGGGATTTTTGGAATTTTAACTAGCTGTCAAAGCCTGAGTAACAGCATGGCTCTCATTTGCATGAGTTGTTCTCTGTATGGTTTATTATGTATACAATTAACTGGGCTTTTAGTCTCAGCTACATGGTTGCACAAAGAGTGTACTTGAAAATAGAGGGTGACCCACAACATTCGAATATGAATGCAAGTTCGTGGACAGTGCGAAAGGTACATGCAAAACTGCAGCAGATGCTGTTTGAACTCATCATAAACTTTGTTTATTGACCTTTTTTTCCTTTCTGTTATCTGTTTTATCAACCCGTTATCAATGAAATACAAGTTCTTTGTACAGATAAGCTATTGTACTATATGCTGCAAGCATGTGCTGACTATAAAAAACTAACAGAAATATTTGTTTTGTTAGTGTTTCTATTATTAAGTCGTGTCACTATTTCAAGGACTTGTGTCACAACTTATATCCCCCCAGTGTTTCCCTCCATCCATTTTGATCCATCTTGGTCTTGGGATCAGACAGATCCATGGATGTCTTGAGGTTGTCACAAGTGGATGATATCTTTAAAATAGCAAAATAGTCTCTTTTGTAGAATTCTGGATATACGGATGGATGCGCCCAGGAAACTGAATAAACTTTTTTTTTTTGTTTGCTTGTTTTTTTTACCAATTCTGCCAGCCATTCATCCATTGGATAAAAAAAAGCCTGTAACAGGTTTTTTAATGAATTTTGGGGTGGGAAGATACTCTGAATTAGTGAGATGTTTTGCTTTATGGTTATTCCTATTTGGAGCATAAAAGCAGCCATACTGGGTCAGCTCAAATGTCTAGATAACACAGGTTTTTGGTTGGTTTGGAGGTTTTTTGCGGACATTTTGTTGTTTGTTTTTTTTTTTCCCCTTCACTTACTACCCTAGAATATCTTAAAATTAATTTGCCTTTTTTAATTGCATCTCAGAATTCAGTTGACATTTCTTCAGCCCTCATTTTTGAGTGGTCTTAGTTCAGAGTCCATCACAGAATACATAATGTCAGGATCATTTATTTCTACCTTACATTTATCAGTGCTGAATTTCACCAATTTCACAAGCCAGTCACTCAGTATCCTGAGATCTCTATGCAGAACTTCACAGGCAGATTTTGCTATTCTTAGTCTCAATCATTTAAAGATTTCCAGAGTGTTGTATCACTAATCACTACCTTTTCCACATCACTTGAGAACACAGGGTAAGACACAGGCTTACACACACCTTCCTGTGGAGCTCTGGTGATAACGTCTCTCTATTGGAAAAGCAAAGTGTTTCTTCCTACTTTTGTCTCCTATCTTTTAACCAGGTCAGTATCCAGGTGAAGTCTCACTGGAGATGAATCTAAGAACCACCTTTGATAAGAAACCCTGACAAATGTCTGCTGGAAACCCACGTCAGTGACGTCAAGTACATTGTTTGGCCATAAACTCATTGCTGTCCTCTACCTATTTACAAGGTGAGACCACAGATCATGTTCATGTTATAGATTTCTGTCACGGGCTCTTTTGAGCAGGGAAGTCACAGTGAGGCACCATGTCTACTTGGAAGCACCAGCTCTGCTATGCAATGTGGTCCCAATAGGCAGCCAATGTTCATTATCATCTTGGGAGGTGCTGATTTTTCTGCTTTCACCTGGTGATTCAGCCCCAGTTTGTAGGAACAGCCTTTTCAATAGAAAAAGACCATAATTTTACAAAAGCTCATGATTTTAATCAAGTTGATGTTATCCACTTGGGTACTCTTTGGTACTATTCACTATTCCTAAGAGTCTTTTCTGAGTGTTTTCCTTTCTTAAAATGTTTTTCACGATCTGCTTGGGTTCTACCTTTACCTGTAGCTCTCTGCTAGCTGTTAATTTTGGAGCTAAGGAAGTGTTTGTTAGGAATAATCAGAAAGTGTATGTTCATAGCAAAATATATATTTTTATGTAATTTTTAGCTCCCTTTCTCTATTCCATCTGGCTGTATAAAATGTGTCAGCACTTGCTATAACGACCCATGCGTGTTTTGCCTCTCCTTTTAAATTTCATCACCCAGTTTACTGCATAATAAATTAACCTAGGTATTAATGAGCTGGACAGCCTGTTTTTTCTGGGTTTTGATTTCAGGCAGCACATTATATTCTGGTGCCTCAGTACTCTTGTGTTCCAGCCTATTTAATTGTTAACACCAGTGCAATTAATGGAGATGTATACTAAAACCTCAGAATTACACATAAGAGACAGAACACTCCCATTGTTTCCCTTGTTAGACAAGGAGTATCAAACATATAAAAATTTCTCGCGGAGCCTGTGATGTTACCACAGCCCTCTCCAGAGTGGGACATGGCTGGTAGCAATAGGACAGGCACTCACAGCAACATTTCTAACCATTCCCTCATCTTCTGGCTGGGAATTTGCCAAGTACCACTGTAGGGCATATTTGAAGATCCAAAATCAACTTTTCTCATGGCAGATGAATTTCTAGCCCCTCACTTGTTCCTGTTAGGAATCTGCTTAGGACTTTGTTTTCTCCAAGCAATTTCTTTCTCCTTTCATTTTGAGTAGGTACAGCCAACTTGAAAAAAAAAAAAAAAAAAAAAGAAGAAAAAAGTCTGGTGACAGTGGCAGAGGAATAATTACAGACTCTGTTCCGTACTCTGTCTTGGATGGAGTGAACAGGCAGAGTGTGCTGAAAAAGTCTGAACATACTATTTTTGTAGAGTGTGCTGGTATTTCCTACTGTGTGAGTCAGCTGAAAATTCCCTGATCCTTTTACTTCATTTTCTTTTCAGGCTGTACAGCAAAGTCACTGGACAAAATGCCATCCCCAATTGCTGCAGGTCTCCACTGCCTATTTCTACTGGTCACAGCATGTTGCCAGGCATCACAGGACTCAAACTCTGAGCCATTCATCCCATATGTAGTGAGTAACCTTTCCCAGCCCCACTGGTTTTTATTTGGTCTCTGCTTGTAGCACCCAGCTGCTATAGGTGTCCTTTACATCCACAAAATCTTACAGGAACTCAGTATAAGGTCAAGTGGGGAAACTGAAGCCAGAATCTCCCCAGTGTGTGAAAGTGATGGAGAAATCCAGGAACTGGGCTCTTCTTGCTTCTGAGTCTTAAAACCTCTTCAGAAGGAACTCAGCAAAACTTCTGGTTTCGTACTTGTGTTAGCCTGCAAGGGATTTAAATGCTGTCCCTGAGTCTAAGCATAAGTTACATGGGCACTTTTCCTGGGTGGGATTCACACATCCTATGAGAGAGAGAAACCAAGTAAATCTTGCCTAAAAACGACATGTCAACAACACTAGCTCTGGCACAGAGGTGCTTTAAGGTAGGTGACAAAAGTCTCACCACTGTCTTGACGGCTGGACATGAGTACACATGACCAAAATGCCACTCCTGTGTGACTTGTGTTTAGATGTTGCACTTGGACTCAGACTTCACTTCATCTGTGTTCAGCCCCTAGAACCATATGGCCCCTAGCACCTTGAGAAAAGGAGGCTGAGGGGAGACCTTCTCACTCTCGACAACTACCTGAAAGGAGGATGTAGAGAGGTGGGGGTTGGTCTCTTCTCCAAGGTAACCAGCGATAGAACAAGAGGAAATGGCCTCAAGTTGTGCCAAGGGCAGTTGAGCTTGGATGTGAGGAAGATTTTCTTTGCTGAAAAGGTTCTCAGGCATTGGAAGGGGTTGCCCAGGGCAGTGGTGGAGTCCCCATCCCTGGAGGGATTGAAGAGTCGTGTAGACATATTTCTGAGGGACATGGGTTAGTCGGGGACTTGTCAGTGTGAGGTTATTGATTGGACTTGATGATCTCAAAGGCCTTTTCCAGTCTAGGCAATTCTGGGATTCTATGACCTTAGATCTGATGGACTGAACAGAACAAAATGTACTTTCTTGAGTAGGTTGAAAAAAGGAAAGGAGCCATGAAGAGGAAGGTTGTAACTCTAATCCATTTCTGTTACCACCCCCTGTCTTGGCAAACCAAAACATAGCTGGTTCCAGCAGCCTCATCTACCCTTTGGCAAATGTTTAAGAGTGACCAAGTATCTTGTTTGATCTGTTTTTTTCAAACTGTCTCTATTTTAGCACATGAGAGATTATTAAAAGAGTAACACCTTATTTTTTAGCATCATTGATCCAGGGTATACCCTGCAATTGAATCACTATTTAATGGTGTAAAATACATGAAGTATTTAACAATGTAACAATACCCTGTAGTTGTTTGGGAGAATAATTGAAAAAGAAAACCACTAAGTCCAAACCTGGGGAGGATGTGGATCATACTGGGCTTTCTGAGATTCTCATAGATAACCTCTAAGGTGAAAGGCAGTATCCCTAGCAATGCAAAAGTGCCAACGCACCTTGGGATCGTCACTGCCAGCGCAGCTGTGATACGAAGCCCAGCTCTAATCGTGCACCAGATGGTTCCTTTATATAAAGAGATGACTTAAGACTTGCCAAGCTATTCACCCTTTCTGTAAATAAAGATTTCAGTAGGACTCAAGAAACTGGCAAAGCTGCAAATTTCCTGCTTGCGTCTTTGCTTGTTCTTTAGCATTTCTTGTTAACTGTGTTGCCAATGTATTTTTAGGGCAGGATTAAAAAAAAATAAGATGGTCTGCATCTCACTTGGCTGCACCCTGTGTGAACCCAGTCATACTGAAATTGTGCCACCATTGCCCTGGTCAACTGTGTGCTGATGGCCCAAAAAATAGCTGACCTGACGCCTGAGCTGGAGCCAAGATATTTCAATCCCCTTTCTACTCCTACTTAGGTTGGCTTTGCTGCTGCAGAGCTGGGAGTTCAAAGCAAAGAACACAAAGGGTAATATGAGTCCATTTTCTGGATTCAAAGGCTGAGTGACCAGGTCTCCCAAGCAGTTTGCAAGGCTAGCCCAAGACTGAGAGCACTGCAGCCCCATAGACCATTTGCAGCTCAGGCACAGAATTCCTGCTAAGCTGAGACAATCACCTTGCAGAGATATGCAAAGAGGCACCTACAAACTCAGTACATCCTTCAGCTGGTGTGTAATATTTTCCTGTTTGGAAGATACAAATATTCTGTTTAAAGAGGAAAAGGGGGGAAGACTGAGGCAAAGATTGGTGGAGGGAAAAAACTTATCTATGCTGGTATTTTCTTTGCTAGTTCTTTCATGTTAACAACAGCAGCTAAAGCTTCACATTGTTTTTTCACAGAGCTTCACTCTCTTTTATCCCACAGATTGACAGTGTGCTAGGAGAAGAAAGCTTCCAGTCAGAGATGCAAAGGCAGAAGCGAAACAGTACGTACACAAATGTATGGTAATAGAGCAGGTTTCTAGTGAGCCAAGAGTGAAATTGCTATTGGGGACAGCATCTCCTGAGGTCATGAGATCATCAAGGGGGACGTAGTTGTGGTTTAACCCCAGCCAGAAGCTAAGCACCGCAGGGTCACTTACTCGCTGCCCTGCAGTGGGATGGGGGAGAGAATTGGAAGGGTAAAAGTAAAAGAACCCTTGGGTTGGGATAAAGACAGTTTAATTTGCAAAGCAAAAGCCACATGTGCAAGCAAAGCAAAATAAGGAATTAATTCACCACTTCCCAGAGTCAGACAGGTGTTTAGAGCCATTTCCAGGAAAGCAGGGCTCTATCACACCTAACGGTTACTTGGGAAGACTAATGCCCTAACACCAAATGTCCTCCCCTTCCTTCTTCTTCCCCCAGCTTTTATTGCTGAGCATTACAACATATAATATGGACATCACACTCAAACTCATACGGTGTGTGATGTCGGATCGGTCAGTTGGGGTCAGCTGTCCTGGCTGTGTCCCCTTCCAGTTTCTTATGCACCCCCATCCTCCTCACTGGGAGAACAGAGCAGGAAAAAAAGAAAGCCCTGACACTGTGTAAGCACTATTCAGCAAGAACTGAAACACTGTTGTATTATCAACACTGTTTCCTTCACAAATCCAAAACAAAGTCCCATACAAGCTACTATGAGGAAATTTAACTCTATCCCAGCCCAAGCCAGTGCAGAGTAAAGGCATAAACAAAATGGGTGGAAACTTCTGTCTGATCAGAGATTGACATATATGAGCACAGCTTCTGTGCAAGATGAAATACATGGTGTAGAAAAAAACCCTGAACCTCTTAGCAGGACAGTGGTCACAAGATGGCTATGGCTGACAACCCATCCACTTGCTGAGTCAGAGAGAAAGGATGAGACAGTTTTTCTCTTTATATATCATGCCATTTATATCAGCTCTGAGACCAAAGAAATCTGGCTTTTTTTGGACAAGCAGCAGATAAAATACCTGCAGAATATCTGCTGAGTAGGAACCAAGATTTCCTAAGCAGAATGTCACACTAAGCTACCATTAAATAGCAGCTGAGCCCAAAAGTCAAACTGGAAGCCATCAATTTGTGATTTATCCTCACACACAGCTTTGCAGTCTCATGCTATTTCTTTTTCAGTGCTTACTTTAGACCTTCCCCCACTGGAGTACACCGTTGACGTTGAAGTAAGCTTTAGGGATTCATCTTTTCTGGAGCCAATCAAAGAGTATTTCAAAAACCTTAGTCTTCCAGTTTCCACAAATATTTCAAATGTAGAAATGACAGTTTCGGACATCAACATTACAACAGGTGGGTTGATCATTTATTTTTATATTGTGGGGGATCACGCTTTTTTGCCAGTATTTGATCTCTCCCAGTTTTACCATATATCACACTTAGAAATCAGTAAAACTGATCTGTCTCTGCTGTCTACTGAAATACCCAACAAGACTGAAGCTCTAGCACACAACAGCATGTTTTGTTATCTGCATCCCACCACTCCTCTTTACATAATGTTGGCATTAGCAACAGCCCTGAATGCTTTTCTTTTCCAAAGGAAGGGACAAAGCCAGAGGAAGCCTGAGCCAAAGGATTTTGCTCCAGTTTGAACAACAAGCAGTCTGAGTTACTTTCAAGTTTCAGGAAGCTGTGACAGTGGTTATCAGACTGTTTCCTTCCCTCTACTTGCATGTGGAACGTAAATCACTGTAAGAGGCTTCACTCTCATCCTGACAGAGTCAGGCTGCATGAGACGCAGTCTTTTCCTGATAGAACTCACTAACCATATTCTTAGAGGGCAAGATATCAGACAGGTTTTATTACATCAGTTGTGGTTGTGCAACATCACATCCAAGTAACCAATACACCAGAGGATATCCAAATACATCAAGCGTTTACAACAGTAGAGGAGGAGATTTGTTACCTTCTTATCGCTGGCCCATAAAGCGGTGAAAGGAAGTGTTCATCGGTTCTCAAAACAACAGGCAAATTTTAAAGGCCTTCAGGGTCACGTGCAATGTGTGAAAATCACTTTGTTAATACCTTACTTTGCCAATGACACATTAAGAGCAGAAAATCTTACAGCAAAGTGGTTTACTTTTTTCTGGGGTTTTTTTGTTTGTTTGTTTGTGGGTTTTTTAGAGAGAATCATATAATGGTTTGGGTTGGAAGGAACCTTAAAGGTCATACAGTCCCACCCCCCCTGCCATCAGCAGGGACCCCTTCCACTAGACCAGGTTGTTCAAAGCCTCATCCAGCCTGGCCTTAAACACTTCCAGGGAGGAGCAGTCACAAACTCTCTGGCCAACCTGTTCCACTGTCTCACCACCCTCACAGGAAATAATTTCTTCTAATATCTGATCTAAACTTACCCTCTTTCAGTTTATAGCCATTGAGAGAGAAGGTATGTCTTTAAAGCACATTGTGATAATGTCACCTCCTCTCATGCAGCATTTGTCAGGATACAGTAAGAATGACACAGCACCTGACTAGCCACCAGGACTTTGAATGACCATTACATGCTCTTGCTGTCTTTACAAACCTATATATTTGCTTTCAGCCCAGGCAACACAGAAATATCCAATCTGAAAATTAACATAGGAACCTGGCCAATATGCCAGATAATTTTTTAATATCAGGCTTCACATATCCATTCAATTACTTAAAAGTAATTGATCAGACTTGTCCCTGTACCAGTCTGGTTCCAGTTTCTGGTTAGTCATTTCTCATTAGTATAGTAAAATTTGCAAGGCCTCAGATCATCATGTTTGCATCATTCAAGTGAACTCACAAGAAGGACAACATTTAGTTAAGATGACTGGCATAAAGATACAGCAGAGTAAATGTATATCATGCAATACGTTATGTCCCATTTACCATTCTCACAGTATTTCTCTGTCTGTCTGACCCTAGTTTGCCTGCCCAGCGGTGAGAACAATAGCTGTTGTGCTTGTGAAAATGGATATGCCTGGCCAAGTGCGGTGTGCAGTGACTTGATAACCTGCCCTTCTGTCAGCCTAACACCTGACCTGCCGTGTGGCTACATGAAGAAAATGCCTTTTGACGGGCCTTACTGTGAGCCTCAGACTGAAGGTAAGGAGAAAGAGCGCTGAACTTCATCATTGCACAACTCATGTACTGGTCAGAAGATGGAATTGTGTTAAAAGTGTGATAAAGCAAAACGTCAGGACTCAGCTGGCTACCGTATTACCTATGAATGTGGAAAGTCTGTAGAGATGATCTAGAGCTCTTTTCTTTATGATATGGGTCCAGTACTTGCAGATATTTAGTTTCATACTGGAGTCCTAGCTTCTGGAATCATTCACATGCCTTTTGGGGTCTTTCAGTTTAGTTTCTGCTAAACAAAAAAAGTTTCATTTCATCAGGTTTTCAACAGAGAAACTTAGAAATGTGACCAAAGTGTGTCATAGAATCATAGGATGGTTTGGGTTGGAAAGGACCTTAAAGATCATCCAGTTCCAACCCCCCGCCACCATGACCAGGGACCCCTTCCACTAGACCAGGTTGCTCAAAGCCTCATCCAACCTGGCCTTGAACACTTCCAAGGAGGAGCATCCACAACTTCTCTGGGCAACCTGTTCCACTGTCTCACCACCCTCACAGGAAATAATTTCTTCCTAATATCTCATCTAAATCTCCCCTCTTCCAGTTTAAAGCCATTACCCCTTGTTCTATCTGTACCTGCCCTTGGCCAAAGTCCCTCCCCAGTCTTCCGTAGCCCCTTCAGGGGCCCTGAAATGAATGGAAAAATCCTCAATGACTTGGGTAATATTCTGGGTGAAGACCAATCAATGGGCACAAAAGAATATAAAATGCTTAGAGAGATACTGGAATTTTCTAAGCTGGGCCCATTTAAGGACCTGTCAATACCATGCCTTGGAGACACATTGTACCCAGGGCTCTGGACTTCTGAGAGGTGTGTGACTTCCAAATGGAAGAGACACTAACTCTAGTCCTGGAAATACTATAGTAGTATTGATGTGGGGTTGCTCTATGATAAAAGCATTGCCTCTCAGCAGAGCTGATTAGGACAGACATGCTGATGGCACCAAACTGCTTCCAGCTCCAGGGCGGCCTCTGGTATCTCTGCATGTTGCTCCATCACAAATCAGAGGCAGAGCCTCATGGGGCTTTTTCTTGGATTGCAGAGACAACAGGTAGTTCTCCTCCCCAGTGCTACCAAGACTAACTGTCCAGTCATCAGTCAAGTTCCTAAAAACTCATGGGCATCTTATCATGAGAGTCATGAAATAAAAACAAGAAAATGGTACATGCTGGGGGTTTTTTGTTCATTCTCTTCTCTTGAGCACTATGACACTCAGGGAGGTGATTCTGCCACTCTGTTCTGGTGAGAACCCACCTGCAGTACTGTGTCCATTCTTCACCTCCCCAATGCAAGAAGGACATGGAGCGAGTCCAGAGGAGGCCACGAGGATGATCCGAGGGCTGAAGCACCTCTCCTATGAGGACAGGCTGAGAGAGTTGGGGCTGTTCAGCCTGGAGAAGAGAAGGCTCTGGGGAGACCTTCTAGCAGCCTTTCAATACTTAAAGGGGGCTTATAAGAAAGACAAAGACAGACTTTTTAGCAGAGCCTGTAGTGACAGGACAAGGGGCAACAATTTTAAACTGAAAGAAGGGAGATTTAGATTGGACATAAGGAAGAAATGATTTATGATGAGGGTGGTGAGACACTGGAAGCAGTTGCCCAGAGGCATTGTCGATATCCCATCACTGGAAGTGTTCAAGGTCAGGTTGGCTGTCCCTGCCCACGGCAGGGGGGCTGGACTGGGTGATTTTTAAGGTCCCTTCCAACCCAAACCATTCTATGATTCTAAGAATCTATGATTCTGTGATTAAGTTAGAAGAAAAAGATAAGAAATCACCCTGTAAACATTGCTTTTGATTATTTTTACATTCATTTCTATGTTTTTCCTTACAGACTCATGTGGTATGGGAGATCCTATTGTAATGAAAATGTCAGTCAGACTCGACACAGACTTTAGGGATGATCTCAATGATCCTTCTTCTGAATTATACAAAAAATACAAAGATGACCTTGAAAAAGCGGTAAAGACTCTAGATTTCTATCTCTGAATGTGGAAAGCCCTCTAAGAAATACGGTATTTAACCTAAATGTCTGGGAAACAGGGTGCACTGTCACTCTCTCTGTGGGGAGCTGTGAATTAATGCAGCAGTGGTAGCTACAAAGCGGGCTAAAGCTGATCTCCATTGAAAAGCAATGACAATATTCCCCTTCATTTTAATGTACTGGCCAACAGGGAAGTATTTAGGAATCTTTTGCATCACAAGCATGAACAAAAAAATCATCACATTATCAGTCCCAGCTTAAATCCACATGAACATACACATAGAATTAAATAATCAACACAAATTTGTCCTATGACGATGGGGAGAGAACCAGGCCTGTTCTGTCAGATATACAACATGTCCTTACTCATGTCAATGTTGAATGGAGATTTTCCTTTTTTAAGCACACTAGAAAAATACACACAGGATTTAAGTAACGTAATATGTCTTTGTTTGCAGTTTAATGCTAGCTACAGATGTTTACCAGGCTTTGTATCAGCAACAGTAACTGGTTTCAGGTAAGTAAAGAATTTCATTTTTTCCTGTAAGACACCAATTTTTCTGTCCATTCTCAAGGAGACACCAGTCAGCAAAGACTACTTTCACTCTGACTGGAACCCACGCCCAGTGTATACATACTGAATAGCAGTGTAAGAGCTGCAGAGGAAAGCCCGACTATTAGCATGGAAATAGGATTGTGGGGAAAATTCACTGCTGTGTAAAAGTGCAAGAAACACAATCCTTCTCCATCTGGATCAAAGCCTTTTGTGGGAAAGTCTGAATTCCACCCAAAAGGGGAAAAGGATGCAAGTAAACCTAACATAGTTTCCTAGGTCATCAGGAAGATGAACTAGTATATTGACCCTGGATCAGGATCTGGATGAGAGAGACATTACTTAAGTCCACACATATTTAAATGCAGCTACATTTTAGGTTTTCTAAGAGAAGCTTACTAGAAATAGACAGCAGGTGAAGGAGATGTCACAGAAAGATGTTCTTACTTTGGGAAGAGCTGTAGCACAACTTTCTTGTATACCAGAGGAAGTCTTGAGTCACAACAGGAGCCTTCACAGGTGAGCCCTGTGAAGCCTTCCTAGCCGTGCAAGATGGGTCACCACAACATAGAAAACCACTAATATGCAAGAATATTTAATTCTGGTGCTTCTCTCCTTCTTGTATCTATTTAGTTCTGGAAGTGTTTTTGTGAACTATGAAGTAAAAGCAGGAACAGCAAGCATGGATCAGATAGCAAATTCCCACAAAATTGTACCACAATTTCTAGATGAAGAGTACCAGCTAAACCAATCTACCTTCACAGCAGAAATAACTAGTAAGTTTAAAGCTCTCTCTGTATTTTCTCTCAACATTTACTTTAGTATTTCTAGCCTGAATCATGCAGATGCCTTGTACTGTTGATTATTTGGTACTGGACCTTCAAAAAACATTTCTCTCTCTGGCTGTTTCATTTCATCCTGGTGCCACCAAAGCTTAGGATTTACATGAGGTGACCATGCACACAGTAGGTCCCATGGAAAATCAAATCCTTCCAGCTATTCCACTGAACCCTGATCCAGTCTCTTCATGGGAGAAAGATTAAATACCCTTAAATTCACCTCCAGAACTGAGACAGCTCTTAGCATATCAGGTTGCTAGATGATGACAACCATATAGACATGAAACAGACCATATAGAGATGAAAGACACCATATAGATATGAGCTGAAATGACAATAATGCAGAATGTTGCTTTGTCTTCCCAGATGAGACAAACTTCACTGTGAGTCCTGTAGATATTTTTGAAGGAGATTGTGATAGTTTCACAATAAGCACTTCCCACTTCTTCAAACAAAACAAAAACCTCCTGCAGTTTCCATGAGAACAGGTTCCCCTTGGCTTCCTTGGCACATTTTCCATGCTGCTGCTGGACAGTGTGTCACAATTCCGTTGCCTGATCAAGTGCCCCAGAGGTGCTGTACTCTTAGTAGACTGAGTGCTGGACTGTCTGTCTCAGAGGATTACTTTAACCTGGTTGCTTCTCCTCCCAGTTTATCTACTTAGAAAGTAGTGGTGGTGGTAATATTTCTGACTTTCTGTGTAAAAACTTTTGGGACCTTTGTTAACAAAGATAGTAGAAGAATATGTTGCAGGACAATTGCATAGCTTTGTATCAGAGGCAGTGTCCTGCAACTGATGCTGAGTGCATATTAGTTGTGAAGCAAATAGGATTCCTATGAGATGAAAGACACCATAGAGATGTGAGCTGAAATGACAGTAACGCAGAATGTTTCTCCTTGTCTTCCCAGATCAGACAAAATTCACTGTGAATCCTGTAGACATTTTTGAAGAAGATACAGTAACATTGATTTGTGAGATAAATTCAACATCTGAGAATTTGACGTGGTATCACTTTGACCAGATCATCTCAACAAGCTTCCTGTATTCAATGGAGAGAATAGTTTCAAGGAGAACCTCAAGGTCGATTCTTAAAATTAAGAATATTACCATGAAGAATTCTGGTATGATTTTCTATTGCTAAAACAGTAGATGAAAAGCTCTAGTGTGGCTAGTTCTATAAAAAACAAAGAGGAATGCAGTGACAGCATTTTCCTAGAGTAAATGCAAAAAATACTGTCCCTCATAGTTTTCCAGTGTTTTGTTTTGGTTTTTATTTTTCTTTCATGAACTACATACTGGCTGGCATTGCCAGTAAGATGTGAACTGACTGAAGTGACTATACAGGCCTGGGTATTCTCAGTGCCAGGCTTCACTGCCATATCACAGGAGGCAGTGGTGACTACATGACTGTGAGGCCTTCCCACCCTTTTGGTGTGGTAACTTGAGGCTGTGGTTGAATTTGTCCTTGATGGCCCTTGCCCCCTTTGCAAACATAACCTAACTAATCAGAGCTTGGAGTTACAGTCTTTTGTGTGTTCATGTTTTGGGGATTTTTGAAAATCAGAAACAGGTAAAACGGTGGCATTTTGCTAGGAGGAGCTTTCAGGGGAGTTATCATGTATTATCAGAGCTTTGATTCGAGCTCCCACTCAGTCCTTCTCTTTGGACCATGAAGTTTACATTCAACCTCAAAAAGGGTAGGCTATGACCAGGTATTTGGGCACACATAAGGGAGGCAGGAGTCGTGGCTCTTCACTTCTGTGGGCTAAAGATGCCTTGCCTTGAACCTTGGTGTCTCCACTCCTATGTAAGTGGTCTACTCACCTGGCTATCCCAACGGTGAAGGGCAACCTACGTACCTAAAGTATGATGGAAGTTTAGAGTTCTGATTGCAGATTTCAAAAGGAAGCCCAGCTGCATCCAGGGGACAAGTGCCTGAGAAAGTGGTAGATAAACACTCTGCTCTTTTTGACAATACCTTCTGAGCAGCGGATGTGCCTACACTGCGGGTGACAGCTCTTGTGGAGTCCACCCTGGGCAACTCTCTCCCACTTATTCTGTGTAGGAACCTTTTACATAGTCAGTCAACATTCTTAGCATGACAAGTGGCTGCCACATGGACTGTGGGCAACATACGTATCCCAAAAACATCAACTCAGACAGATTTTAAGTATTTCAGTTCCCAAGTGTTGGAAATATAAGGGTACATTTGGCACCAGGAGCCTGCAGAAAGCATACTGCAAGTGACCTGAGGGTACATTTTGATTAGCAAGTAGCAGAGCCGCTGCACAGCAGGGAGATGTGGAAACTACATGTGGAAGTAGCTCCTAAATCCAAATGTAGAGGAAAAAACAGCAAAAAACAGTGTTTGCAATGCTAAGATGTTGCCTCTGCTTTGCAGGTAACTACACGTGCGCTTTCACAAATAGCAATCCGTTTCTGATTGTATACAAGGCCACAAAAACTATAGCAGTCTCTCCACTATACATCACTCCAAACTTGAACGACATCGATGTTACATGCAACAGTCCTGAAATGCAGACAAACAGCCCTCTGCTGTCCTGTTGTATCCAGACACACTTGCCATCACTGGCTGGTAACTGGAAAGTAAATGGAGCAATCAATATTGCAGGTAAGATTAAGGGAAGATTGTCTTTCACCTGCTAGGTTTCTTCATTCTTCAAAGATCTCCTCCTTATTGGCTACCCCAAAGGCTAAGTCCTAGGATGAATACAGGGTATGCTCCAAAGGTGTGGGGGGTGGGGTGGGGGGAAGGACAATGGATAGACAGCATGGTACAGACACAGCAAGGTGCCAGTGGTATTCTGGGCATTTCCATGCACTGTGCAGACACTGATGCTTAAAACTGTGCCATCCTGGATGGAAACAGCTGCCTGGACTGGTATCATACTGACTTTTTCCAAAAAGCTTATTTCTTCATTCTCTAATTTTGAAAGCAAGGGTGAGTGCATCAGTCTCTACTACTATCTCCAGAATAATCCTTGGGGTATGAAAAGCTTCTGTGTACCACATACCAAGATTTGGGACCCAAGAGTAGCAGGTGGTAGACTTTGAAACATAGATTCATAGATTCATAAAATGTTGTGAGTTAGAAGGGATCCACAAGGGCCATCAGGTCCAACTCTTGCCCTAGCATAGGACAATCCCAACATTCAGAACATGTGTCTGAGGACCTTGGCAAAATGCTTCTGGAGTATTTTCAGGCTTGGTGCCATGACCACCTCCCTGGGGAGCCTGTTCCAGTGCTCCACCACCCTCTGCCTCAAGAACCTTTTCCTAATGTCCAACCTAAACCTCCCCTGGCACATCTTCCTGACATTTCCTCTGGTCTTATCATTGGTCACCAGAGAGGAGAGATCAGCACCTGCCCCTCCTCTTCCCTTTGGGAGGAAGTTCTAGACTGCGATGAGATTTCCTCTCAGTCTCCTCTTCTCCAGGCTGAACAATCCAAGCAACTTCAGCCTCTCCTCATACAGCTTCCCCTCTAAGCCCTTCACCAATTTTGTGGCCTCCTCTGGACATTCTCTAGTAGCTTTATATCCTGCAGCGTACCTAAATACTGAGTGCACAGTTTCGCTCTCCACCTGTAGTTTTGATACATCAAATGCTAGTTGAGTCAGTTGCATCCCACAAGGCTTTACTTGTAATATGAATATAAAGAATTAATGAAGCGCCAAGTAAATGTGTTACAGGGAGTTACAAAATAACATCAATAGAAACTCTCATAAATGTGTATGAACCATAGTCATAAACAGCCTATTGTCCTCTTAATATTTTATGGGCATAGATTAACTGTTTATTGCTAACTGTTTGTTATAAATGAAATTTAGCAGAAAGCAGGACAGCAAAATGAAGGAAAACCTTCAAAGCTCATGTGCACAGTCATTTCCACAGAGAATAGGTACTGCTTGTAGAGAAGGGGGTGAACCTGGCCTACTGAAATGAGCTGTTTTGTCCTTGATTCCCTGTAGCCAGGCTTTCCCCCTGGGAATTCTGCTCTCATGCCAGAAGCACTTTCAGCTGCAGCATGGGACATCTTTAGTGGGATTTTCCTCAATAGCTAAACCAGCACTCTTCAGATTTAGAGTTGAATGACTGTCAAGTACCTCCAAATGTTTATTGCAGAAGATGACACTAAAATCTGCAGTATTTACTCCTGTTTTATTTATCTTACTCATCTTAAATATTGCAGATAAAGACGTTAGGCTAAACCAGAATATTTTTCATTTTGGCTTACCCTGAGGTATCCAAGCAATGTTGTTGCTCTGAGTTAGACTGGTTTTGGTAACAGGTGCCCAGCACTGTTCTGAGAGTCATCTTCAGGCCTTTGGAAGACTACCGTGAGTGTCGTCAGAGTAAAATAAATGAATGAACTTCAGCAATGATGAAATAAAAGTGCTGTGCTGTTGAAGGTTACATACAAACCCACAAGGTTTTCCTTAGCTAGAGCGATTGCTTAGGATTTCTAGAGCCCAGGTGTTTTTGGATATCCATAGCTCTTCAAGTAATGTTTATTTCTCTCTAGGAGTCTCTAGCTTCAGTGAAAACTGCACTGAATACAAGCTCAACATCAATGAATCACTATGTCCACCTGAGAAGTCAGGTACAGTGACAACATATACATGTGAGCTTCAGACTGGACACGGTGCCAGAAGCAGTGAAAACATCAGAGTGACCTATCTCCGGGCAGGTAAGAGTCAGGTAGCATGGAACAGACCATCAGCTCTTTAACATGTAGGTGGCCTCTGTGGCACACGTCATTTACAAGCAAATGGTTATAACAAGTGACTCTCAATAATATGACATTTATTTTGTGTTGCCTCAGCCCATGTTACAATATTGTCGAGCACGAACTCATCAGTTTCTGAGGGATATGCTTTCAATCTGACGTGTGAAAGTGATGTGAGCAATTATGACCGTATCAGTTGGAAAATCCAGTCTGGAAATAACACAAAAACCATAGACTGCGGTACTTGCATCAAAAATAGCAGATTTCCAGCCACGTCTGTGCTCACGGTGAAGACTGCCACACAGGACTGGAGTGGTGAGTAAACAGTTTGTACTGGCTACAAAGGCAATGAAATCTCCGTGCCGGAGCATTTCCAGCACCCCTAGCCCTGCAATCACTGTGAAGCCTAGACACAGTAAATAAGTTTTTTAAAAAAGTTACAATTATAACTGCTGGAGGACAGCAAGACATGATCATAGAATCATAGAATGGTTAGGATTGGAAGGAACCTTAAAGATCATCTAGTTCCAACCCCCCTGCCATCAGCAGGGACACCTTCCACTAGACCACGTTGCTCAAAGCCTCATCCAGCCTGGCCTTCAAAACTTCCAGGGAGGGGGCATCCACAACTTCCTTGGGCAACCTACTTCCTTGGGCAATGGTGCTGCCAACAACACTGTACTTTTCCATATTAGGACTCATGACCGTGCAAAAGCTGAGGAGCACTTCTGTTGACAAAGACATGGTTTTTGTGTCACTTCTTTCAGGCACTTATATCTGTACATTCTCCCAGAAGCACTTGGAGAGTTCTGCCAACGTTACAATCGAAGTTGCTTCCTTGCCTCTGAAGCAGAACATCCTGATAGACCCCATTAGAGCATCTATACAGTGCAAAGTGCAACAAACCCTTGAGTGCTGCATAAGTGCTAACACCATGGAAGATTACACCGTCACGTTCATGGTTCAACAAAATGAATTTCACGTTGGTAAGAAACAATCAACTCACAGAATCACTACCTGCAGTATGTGTCACAACCCAGGCCCTGGTTCTCTTTTGTTTTCAGTTAGGTCTGTGTAACTGATTCATACTTACTGCTATTATGACAACCCACAAGTACTCCTGAGAGGGTAAAAAAAGGAAAATGAACTTTTTTTAGGATGGCTGCCATGCCTGGGGAGCATGGCTGACATTAATAGAAGAGGAATTGAAGTCACTGTTGTCGTGTTAAATACGTGATACATAAATTCAATGTTTGGTTTGCTTTGCCAGGCAGTGAGAAGTGAGCATCCTCTTCATTGTTCAGATTAGAAATTGTTGAACTTTTATCTTCCACTCTCCCACTTTTTGAACTGAGTATCAAGGAACAATTACTTAACAAAAAGATCTACTAATTCATGAAAAATGGAGAATAACATTAAGAATGCAATTCAAAGAACTATTCTTTTTTTTTTTTTTTTTTTTTCAAGGATACAGGCAACATTTTGAACAGCACAAAAGCCTAAATTTCTATGTCTTCAAATTTAGGGCAGTTCTGCAGTTTCCCTGGCATGTTTTTATATGCTAGAAGCTCTCAAGTGGGTTACAAAACAGTTAATTTTAAAAAGCAAAGAAGACCAACCTAAACTAACTCAGAAAACATGAAGGAGTGGAAAAACAACAGGCTGAAGTGTAAGGCAGGTGGAGGCTGAGGGGTCCTTTGGTTGCTAAGACAAATGCCAAGATCTTCTTGGAAGAGACTGCAGTCAGGGACCCTCAGGCACAGGCAAACTGAAAAGCAATGGGGGGGTGGTACAGATCATGAGTCCAAAAGAACCTTATAAGCACAGTAGATAAGTATCCTAGCCTAAATGAAACACCTGTGGTAGAAGCAGAAGCAGGAAGAACGTTCTCCACAATGTTTTTTTAAAGCAGATTTGGATTCCTGCACAGTAAGAGAAGGTTTGAGCAGGATTTGTTCATACATCAGTAACTGAAAAGGTACAGAGCAGCTGTCAGGAGATTTATAAAGCAGGGAATAAGAGACAGAGATCAGCATTCAGAAGGAAGTTTTTCCACAAAGGAATTTATTTTCTTTGAGACCCACAGGAAATAAAGTTTGCAGAAGCTTTCTGCTATCTGTTCACCAATTGATCCCAAATCTATATTAACATATCTTAATCTTTCCACACAGGGAAAAAGAAAAAAGGAAATTTTTTTTGCTACATATACAACTACACAGAAACAGAACACTGCAAAGAGAAAGAGATCAGGGCATATTGCAAGTTTATTAACCGCATTGGACAGAAAGTCAGCAGTGAAAGTATAAGACTGCATCTGATCCCTGGTAAGAAAAAAGTTACTGTTTAAACCTGTTAAATAGGAAATCTCAGTATCTTTGTTAAATCAGATTCCACAAATTTAACACTGGTGACACCTAACAGGAGCGGAGATAGCCAAGAATTTTTGTCTCCTTTTTTGATGGGAAATTTCACAATACAGAGGAAAATATCAGCTTTGCCATAATTTTAAAAAATAAACAAGATGTTTTGTCTTCACTGCGTTTGACAGTGGCCGCAATAAGTTCCCAAGAAGTTATAGTTCAGTCATCTTCTGCCCCTGCTTCCTTCTGGTGTAGCCTGAGCCACCGAGCTTCATCTCCTGTGTTGAAACATGGTTATGCAGCTCTCAGCTTGCACCAACAAGTTAGCAACAACAGCAGATTGTGGTGTCTCAGGAAGAAGTCATCTAGCTCAGGAGGTCAGCTTGTGGGAGAGCATATCCACTTTAAACACAAGAATGGCAACCTCCATGAGATGTCTCAGAGACCTGGGTAGATCCAACTTCCAGGCAGCTTTGCAGGAAATACTGGATAATTAGGACTCAGCAATGCTCAATCCAGTTTTAATGTTTAGTTTGGGCATTTCAGCTTCTTATTCTAAAAAAGAAAGAAAGAAAGAAAGAAAGAAAGAAAGAAAGAAAGAAAGAAAGAAAGAAAGAAAGAAAGAAAGAAAGAAAGAAAGAAAGAAAGAAAGAAAGAAAGAAAGGAAGGAAGGAAGGAAGGAAGGAAGAAAAGAAGGAAGAAAAGAAGGAAGAAAAGAAGGAAAGAAAGATACTGGACATCCTCATAATGCAGAAATTTAGTTTTTTTCTACAGTAGTGGTGCCTACTATTGAATCACTGTATCTGGCCAGATTTCACTCTTTTAGGCAATAAATATCCAGACACTTCATTTACTTTAATGAGCAGATGCTTACTGATATGTCTAACCAAATTAAAGCCAATTAGCAAGACTCACATTCATGAAAAAGGTGTTGAGGTCTTATCAAGGCCTTAATGAATTTCCTATTAGTGCTACAGCAGCACTGAGTTCCTCAGCAGAATAAACACTGTGTGAATTATTGTTCACATAGTGGCCAATATAATCCCACTCTACCCCTATCTAACTCTGTAATCTACTAGACAAATCCTAAAACTTTGGATATTGGTTTATTGATTTGATTCAGTACTCAAAAACAAGGGACTTTCTTCAAGTTCTTTTTTAATTTCACTGTTCCAAAAAATTAAGAATGCAAGACTTATACACCCTGAAACATCATAATTACTGAACAGAGCAAGCTGAAATCCTAACTAATTTTAAGACCTCTGAATTTCAGGAGGTCACAGGTTTGATGAGGATAGATTATTAATTTCCCTGCTTCTCAGTTTTCTATTTGTATGTCTTTGTCTCAATACAGATAAAGAAGTTTCCTGCTCAGACAGCTTGGGCATTGGAAGAGAAGGGTCCATATTAATAAAGCCATGTCGTGAGTTAAATAATACAGATGGCTTTACCCGAGGCAATAAAACTTACAAGTGCTCCAACAAATCATGGAAGGTTGAAAGGAATGACTGCCTGTCTGCACCAATAAGCAACTTGCTGACTAATGCTGAGGTAACCTTTATGAGTTTTCTAGAGGTTGGGGTGGAGCAGGGTGGGGGGCGGGTAGGAGAGAGCAAAAATTTTTGTTGAGTGTTTTTTTCTTGACTTAGTCTAAAATAAAGAATTTCTTTCCTGAAAGGGTTCCCAGGCATTGCAAGGGCTTGTCCGGGGCAGTGGTGGAGTCCCCATCCCTGGAGGGATTGAAGAGTCATGTAGACATAGTGCTAAGTGACATGGTTTGGTTGGGGACTTGTCAGTTTTGGGTTTATGATTAGACTCGATGATATTAAAGGTCTTTTCCAATCTAGGCAATTAAGTGAAAATACATGAAGCATTAAAAAAATCAAATATTTAATTAAAACTGTCTTTTAAAAGATGTAGAAATTGATTGACTATATCTACACAAGTCAGTGAGAAAGGCCAGGTCCCCTTGTCATATGGCCCAGATGGCATGTGGCACTGCATGGCTAACTTCCATACACACGAACACTCCCTCCTCCAGACAAGGTGACCTTAATTCATCACATTCAACAGGAGCAGTTGCTGGCCTGGGGTGTTCCCTGAACCATGCTCAGGCATTGCCTTGGTGAACATCAGTTGGCACAAGCCCAAAGCATGCTGCAGAGTACTCTGAAAACGATGCAGTAGGGACAGCTCTGGGCCACTGCCCAACCTTAGACCTAGATCCTGTTTATCATTCCCCTTCAGCCACTACACTTCACAGATAGGTGCTGGACCTTGGTTTTCAGCCTAGGTATCCTATCATGGTGCTTTTCACTTCGGCCAACCATCCAGAGTCACCCTTCTCTTAGTGAAGTTAGATGAGAACAATTATCTTTCTTTCATCAAATATTGACTATGTTTATTTTAGTTAATTAGGCACAGCAAGGTCCCAGGCAGAGGTACAACTCCTCAATTATGTGTTTTCTGAACTTGCTAGACTGCTCCTTCATATGGTTGGGGCCCAGGTCATCTATTTTCTCCCCTCAAATTTCCAGTAGCAGTCTGTGAGTTACCACAGACAAGACACTGCTCTCAAGAGGGGGTTAAGATACCTTGTTCTGGAAGGTCAGAGAGTTGAACACTATCAGCATGTCTAGAATGACCCTGGCTCTGTTTATTTTGCTAGCATAGGGGTAGCTGTTATGAAGGAGGATCAAACTCCAGGCAAATTGCACACATTTGATGTACTGTTATCTTCTGTTCCAGTCCTTGGTTAACAGTCCTGAAGCAAAAGCAAACCTACCTAAATACCTTGAAGAGCTTAACAAAGAGACAGGAAAGGATCAAAGCACAATAAACAATTCTCCTGCAAACACAGGCGCTATTGTTACCATCCTGGATATGGTCTCCTATATCCCAGCAGAAGCAGAGGAACACACTATTCAAGTAAGGTGTTAAGTCTTACCTATACTTATCATGCCTTTTGTCCCCATTTGTCACAAAGGATTACATTCTTCCTGAAAAAAATTCCCAGTTAGTTAGGGTTAGGAACAGGAAAGTATCAAGGGAACAAGATGAAATGACAGTAAAGACACAATAAATTATTTATGATGAGGGTGGTGAGGCACTGGAACAGGTTGCCAAGAGAAGTGTGGATGCCCTGTCATTGGAATTGTTGAAGGTCAGGTTGGCTATCCCTGTCCATGGCAGGGTGGGTTGGACTAGATGATCTTTAAAGGTCAAAACGATTCTGTGATTCTATAATTCTATGACTAGAAGCAGAAATAGAAAAAAGAGTTGGAATAAGGATAGGGATCAAACAAAGAAAATCAATTAGAAGTTACAACAAATGAACGGCAAAACAAATCTTAGAAATACTTGGAAACTTTGATTGTGAGGTACAGAGGAAAAGTTCTGCTCTTCTGAGCAGAAAAGTGCTAAGAGACTTGATGTTTTATAGGTGGAGAACATTACACGAGACAGAGCGAGAAATCAAAGACAGCACAAAGGTTGAGAAAGAAGGGAAAGAAGGCTGGAGAAATAAAAATACTAAGTAATATGTAAAAAAAAAAAAAAAAGCCACACAGCTTTACTTCTGGAAACCTTAACTTGAAAACAGAGCATACAGAGGGTTAACAACTGAAGGTTTCACATGGATTGAGCAAAATAAGAAAATGCTGGGCTTTTTCAATAGGCAATTCTAGGACCATGCAGAAATTACCATCAGAAACCACACTGATTTGTATGGGATTTCAGTAACAGTATTATTCTGTTGTTACAGAATTTCCTCTCTGTAGTGGACTTTATTGTTCCTGATTCCACAAGTAAAGCTTGGGAAGAACTGAACAAAGAGATGGTACCCAAAAGTTCTTCATTACTGCAGTCAGTAGAAAATTTTTCCCTGCGCCTCCAACCAGTTAATAACACCATTCCTTCTGTCTCTGCAAAGACCCTTCATCTACAAGGTATAGTCGTCACAGGAAATAACGACACAGATTATAATAAGAACTTCAGCAGTACAGAAAACCTCACAGTTAATGTGCTCATTGGCAAAAATGAAATTCAGAGTCTAACCCAAAATTCAACCATTGTCAGTGTGATGTACTCAAAACTTGGACATATTTTGCCCCGGAATGGGCCTGAGTATGTGAATGGCTTACTGATAACAACAGTTGTGAGCAGCAACAGAAGCCAGAGTTTTGATATTAATATGACTTTTGCAAAGGAAAACTCATCTCTAAAGATGCCCCAGTGTGTCTTTTGGAACTTCACACTCAACAAGCATAGAGGAGGCTGGGATACTCGTGGTTGCACACCCACAGAAGTAGAAGGTAATATCGTTTGCTCCTGCAATCACTTGACATCATTCTCCATTTTGATGTCACCTGATAAATCCTCCCACGTAATCTTTGAAGATTATATTACCTACATTGGCTTGGCCATTTCAATCTTGAGTTTGGTGGCCTGCATTATAATTGAATTCTTAGTCTGGAAATACGTGACAAACAACACAACCTCCTATATGCGCCATATCTGTATACTCAACATAGCCACATCACTCCTGATCGCTGACATTTGGTTCATTGTCACTGCCTCCATCAATGACCAAAACCAACAGAAGAACAGAAATATCTGTTTCGTGGCCACCTTCTTCATTCATTTGTTCTACCTATGTGTCTTTTTCTGGATGCTCAGCCTGGGCCTCATTCTTTTCTACAGACTGGTCTTCATCTTACATAACACAAGCAAGACCACTCAGAAAGCAGTGGCATTCTGTCTGGGATATGGATGCCCCTTTGTCATTGCAGTCATCACCCTCGCTGTCACACTGCCAAGGAACAGTTACACCAGAAAGGATGTCTGCTGGCTCAACTGGAAGGACAGCAAAGCTCTCTTGGCCTTTGTCATACCAGCCCTGATCATCGTGGCCATGAATTTGTTCATCACCGCCGTTGTTATAATAAAAATACTGAGGCCAACTATTGGGGATAGGTCAAACAGGCAGGAGAGGAACTCTTTGTTTCAAATTGGCAAGAGTGTGGCCATCTTGACACCACTGTTAGGCCTCACTTGGGGATTTGGCCTTGCCACTGTCATCAAAGACAGCCATCGAGCTTTCCACATCCTCTTTGCTCTGCTCAATACTTTGCAGGTGAGTTACACATATGTATGGTTTTGTTTCCTCTAAGACCACTTAACATGTAGTGCCACTCTTGCAGTGCTGTGCTTGGAGGGGGAATAAAAACAGCTTGGGAAAGATCAGGGTTGCCTTACACAATCTTATTCCCAAAGGGCTCTTTGAGAAACCCATTCCAGGAATTCAGCATTATTTCATATTCTCAGCTGCCTTAACAAATGTGTCTTACACATAAAGCTGACAGAGATAACTTCCAACTTTGCCTGTAACTTTGGGAAGAACTTAATTCCTGAAGAGCAGGAATATAGCCATATTATGTTCAGGTGGGCAAGTTTCAGCATGTCTGGTCTCATTTACAGTGCATGTGGAGGCATCATATTATGCTTTTGTGGGTTCAAGTAATGGAGGAGTATAAAAACATGAAAGACACCAAGAACAGCTAAGTAGTACTAGTAATAAAGAGAAGAACCAACCAAAACACACATGACTGAGAGTTTTCGTTAGTATGAATTTTACAATATATTTAGATGGCCAGTAGGATCCCAATGCAATGGGATCTCTCAAGGATACAATAGTTAAGTATACTCTGCCTCTTTAAAACAGCCTCAAAATTGTTTGCTTCAGACCAAACTCACTTGCCTTTTATATTGTGAGCCTGCAAGCTTACCTGGGGAGCATAAGCAGGGCATGTGTTCCACACACAAAGGTCCCTTCTTCCAATCATGTTCACTGATAGCAAACCATCTGTGGCACTTTTGTAGACCAGACATACACACAGTTTAAGTAGGCCAGGACTGGAGAACTCCTGCCAAATCAGCAGATCATTTTGTGAGATGCAGATGGAAAAATGCCCTCTATCAAAGAGTTCAGAGTTTAAATAGTCAACATGGATGATGTTTGAGATAATTATGCAGTACTGCAATTAAAAGGTTGGCATTATCAAACTGCATGTAATTATCTGTCTCCTAGGGATTATTCATTTTGGTGTTTGGGACTCTCTGGGACAAGAAGGTAAGAATTCAAACTATTTCTTATGTTATATGAAAATACAGTTGGAATTTGAACATAATTACTGTATTTACTGATTATTTTTTTTTTAACAAATAGATACAAGAAGCCCTGCTGAAGAGGAATTCAACGTCCAAATGGAGTTCGCAGCAAACAAAGGTTAGAACCTTGACCTAAGAATGTATTTCAGAGTTACTGCTGACATTCTCCAAGTGTCTTTTAAGTCAAATGCACTTTATATTCTAAATTAGTTATTAGAACTAGTCAGAGAAAGAGAAGACACTAACAACATAAATACGAATATGCCCCCTTTTTCAAAGTTCACTATTTCACCTATAATTGGTAAAAAATGAGCAAGAGGTTGGTGGATAGTTGCTCTAAATTCCACAAGAAATAAACCAGAAAATGTAACTGAAACTTTAAGTCAGAAACCAGAAAATTTCTGTGGTACCATTATTTATTCACAACCTAAGAGAAATGCAAAGGGAACTTCTTGGGGAAGATGCCCTTCAGCTATGAGCAGAAAAGGATGGAGATATTGCAACTTGAACTTGTGAGACAAGGTGAACAAGTGTGACAAGCCTGAACTTTATCCTGGGAACAGAAAATGGGACAAAGTATGAATCTTTTGTCAAAAATTATGTCTATGTGCAGCAAAGACTCAGATTTCAATGAGCAAAAACCAGAACATAAATGAATGTGTTTCTGGAACCAAGTGGCCTGGATACACTCCTAGAAGAGGAGAATATGACTTGGGTGTCATGCCCAGCAAATCCCTGAATTTAATCCAAAACATTCAGTGTCTTAAAAAAAAATAAAAAAAAAATAATGTTGCAAACAGGGACTGTATCCTTAAGGAAGATCCTGGAAGGCTTATCTTCCTTCTGCAGAGACTTCCTCTGGGCCAGTGACTCTTGCACCCATCCCTGTATTGAAGCACATCTTGAATGGGTGTCTGGAAATGCCTCTGCTGAGGACAGGCATTCCTATTAAAGGGGAAAAACTGTTCATAGAATCATAGAACCATAGAATGGTTTGGATTGGAAGGGACCTTAAAGATCATCTAGTTCCACCCCCCCTGCCATCAGCAGGGACACCTTCCACTAGACCAGGTTGCTCAAAGCCTCATCCAACCTGGCCTTCAACACTTCCAGGGAGGAGCAGCCACAGCTTCCTTGGGCAACCTGTTCCAGTGTCTCACCACCCTCACAGTGAAGAACTTCTTCCTAATATCTCATCTAAACCTCCCCTCTTTCAGCTTAAACCCATTTCCCCTAGTTTTGTCATTAACTGCCCTTATGAAAAGTCCTCCCCCAGCTTTCTTGTAGGCCCCCTTCAGGTACTGGAAGGTCGCTAGAAGATCTCCCCAGAGCCTTCTCTTCTCCAGGCTGAACAGCCCCAACTCTTTCAGCCTGTCTTCATAGCAGCCCTCGGATCATCCTGGTGACCCTCCTCTGGACCATCACAGTTCAACTGCCATCTTTAAAAGAAAAAGTAAAGTTTGCACAGTGCCTCAGATAAATGAGTGGTGTGGAATGCAATTAGGACAGAAACGCATTTCTGAACAGAGATGTCACAGAATCATAGAACAGTTGAGGTTGGAAAGAACCTTCAGAGATAATCTAGTCCAAAACCACTGCTCAAAGCAAGGTAAACTACAACAGGTTGCTTGAGATACTGTCCCATCAGGTTTTCAGTATCTTTAAAGCTGGAGAATCCACTAACTCTTTGGACAATAACTTGTGGTGTTCTGCCACCCTCAGCATAAAAAAACCCCCAACGTTTTCTTATTATTAAATGGAATTCCTTCCATTTCTGTTTGTGCTCCAGAGAGCAACACTCTGAAAAAAATGCTGAGTTGCTGTTTGAAAACAGTAAAACAGAGCTCAGCTGCTACAAGCTACTGGGCAACTGGAAGGAAGGCAGGAATAACGGATACAACTGTCATTAAACATTGTCAGTTTCTTCATTCCCTCCTGGACTGATACATCCAGCAGTGTCAGTCACATTTCAGCAGCAGCAGGTTTCTCCCTTCCCACCTGGGCTGTAGAGAGTTGTGTTCTAATGCCCTCTAGTGTGTCAAGTTAAATTTGCTTCTGTTTACCTCAGGCTATTTGCCTTCAACGACCATCCCCAAGCATATAAACCTTAGCTTTTCTGGATACACTCCCTCAGGTAAGGGACCAGAACTCTGTACTCTCTGATGTGACCGACTCTGGAGCCTAAGCCATGTTCCCCAGACGTCAGAGACAAACTGATTGTGTCCTGTAGTTTCTTTTAAAGTTGATCTCCTTCATTGCCATCACAAACATGTAAATGGGTGAATCTGATGCCTCACAACACCTAACTTGTTCCCCTGTGGATTCCCCGCTTGTACTACTGAACAATATTTTATTGTTGTTATTTTATGAGCGCATGTCTTATGAGTTCATGGCTGAGGGAACTGGGGTTGTTTAGCCTGGAGAAAAGGAGGCTGAGGGGAGACCTTCTGGCTCTCTCCAACTCCAACAGGAGGGTGTAGAGAGGAAGGGGTGGATCTGTTCAACTAAGGAACAAGTGACAGGATGAGAGGAATTGGCCTCAAGTTGCACCAAGGGCAGTTGAGATGGGATGTGAGGAAGAATTTCTTTCCTGAAAGGGTTCTCAGGCATTGGAAGGGGTTGCCCAGGGCAGTGGTGGAGTCCCCATCCCTGGAGGGATTGAAGAGTCGTGTAGACATAGTGCTGAGGGACATGGGTTAGTCAAGGACTTGTCAGTGTTGGGTTAATGATTTGACTTGATGATCTTAAAAGTCTTTTCCAATCTAGGCAATTCTGTGATTCTGTGATTTTAACCTTTCTTCCCCCTGCCTCCAATATGGCTACATATAAAGTTCTAGGCTTTTGACAAAATGCAATTTTCTCTCTGACAGTCATCCTCCCTGATCCTGGTGACACCAATGCTTGCCATGAGCTATCCATTTTCAAGAACCTTTAACAACTTATGTGGAAAAACAGGTATGTGACAACAGATCTCTCCAAATGAAGCACAAGCAAGGTTTTGCCTGTGTTCTCACTCTTAGGGTCTGTCTATCCTAATATCTACAAATGTATTTGTCTATTCATCCATCCACTGATGGTCCTTCATCTTCTAATACAAAGGAACTGTAATAAGGCATCGGAATCATCAGCATAATTGCTCATGATTGCAGCATAATGCTAGCAGCATAATTGTCTAATGCTAAAACAAGTATTGGAGGGTGCCATGTTTCACCAGTTCTAAAACCCACTAACTGAGCTTTGTTTTGAGCTTAACGGTATCACAACACAGTGCTCCTCATTTAATTTTCTGTTCATGAACTCTTCACCACCTTGGAGTTGTAGCTCTTCAAAAGTTCTCTGGTAATCATTTTATGGATGTCACCATTTCAGTTATGACTTTATTTTGCAAGAAGCATTTCTGAAAATACGAGTAATTTAATTCCTAAATGTGCAATCTTCTCATCTAACCATTGCTCAGAGAAGATGGTGACATTTAGTCAAAGTGGGATATGAAGGAGTTTAATATAGGCAAGCAACTGCTTTTTAAGAGTCTGTTTATTAGTCAGATAATGTAACAAGAAGTTGGTCTCTGACTGTGCTACAGTAAGTTTACATGATTACCCTAGCCAGATATATAAGTCTCCCACCACAAGAATGAGACTTGCTCACATGATTCTGTGATACAGAAACCTTCCACTGCAAGAATGAGACTTGCTCACAACTGCCTCCCATGGTGCTGCCACATGAAACTCCCATATTGTTAGCACTGTCTTCCACACTCTGCCCTTGGGCTCTGTGCACCTGGGTCTTGGTTTAGAGCCTCACGGTCACAAAAGAGAGGCAGCTGGGATTCATCTCAAGAGCATGTGTTCTAGATGCATTCCCACGCTCAAGGAAGACCACTACCTACCTCCATTTGTGTAAATTACTACTCTATGGCATGATCATCAGTTTTAGCTGACATATCCTGGCTGTGTCACCAAACACATTGACTTCTGTGGTTGCTGGTATTGCTGTAATCCAGCTAGTAACAGGGCTGCAGACCAAGTCAAAGCCACCCAGGTCATCAGGACAGGTCTAACGGTCCTTGCTTTGCAGTGGCAACATGTCCCATGCTATCTGTCCTTATGTCTAACCAGTATGCTTTGTTTTGCAGGAAAATACAGAGTATCTTCTTCAGAGCCATCCACCTCTTCCTCTGAAAACACTTCCAAGTCATATTCTTTGCTTAACTGAGGCACTGCAAATGCTGAATCATGTAACTCTGAAAGGACCTCTGCCCTTTCCAAGCCACATACAAAAAGAACCTGTGGGTCATCAAGAAGGGGACTGCTTCACTTTGACTAGACTGTGCCTTGGTGCATTCTTCTGGAATAATCATTTCTGGTTAACATGTAAGGCAGCCAAGCTTTGAGAGGTGGAATTTTACAGGGACTGCCAATCCCAGAAGAGATGACAAGATGTTTCAAACAAGGAGGGATTTGAAGGCCTTCGAATGCTGGAAAAGACATCAGGAGTGAAGAATTCTCAGCATTTAAGAGGGTGCTTAGCACTATGCAGTACTGAGCCATGAATTGCAATGCTGTACACAGCTGTTGTCCAGCGGTTTTAGTATTTCCGCTATCAACTCTCTGAATGACTCCAAAGGCCTGCATAGATACACAAGTACCTCACAGCTTCTCTCCTGCTTTTGTATTAAAGTCTGAAAAGGCCATAGGGTATAGTGCTCTACACTTTCTATTTAAGAGTTTCTGGAACCAAAGATTCACAACTGAGAAGGTCCATTTCAGATCTTCATTTTTGACTTAGAGACAATGAAGACAGTGATGATTCCTGCGTGCTCTTCTTTCAGATGGAATGTACTGAAAGCTCCATGTGGCACTTTTTTGAAGAAAAGGAAGTTTTATGTCTTTAACTAAAATTGTCCTTCCCTTGATATGCAATGTGGTAAGACAGAGATGGTTGCTGCCCGCTACCACAGAGGGGACTGCATTTATTTAATGTATAGTAGGGTTAAATATGCATGGAGTCTCTCGTGTAAAGTCTGTATGTTTGGGTCTCCTCTCAGAGGAGGATCACGCTTGGAGGGCTTAGAGAGTCAACTCTGCAGTGAATATACACCATCATGCACCAGGCAGGATGAAAGGTTTTATATAAATTATTGCTCTAATACTACATTTGTGGAATCAGTTATTTCCAAGCCTGTGTACCATTAAAGGCAGGACTCCTGTCTTTAGCAGAGGGCTGTGAGAGAGCCTGCAAAGTATTTATAGTGCACACAAATATTCCAAAACTTAATGTAAAATACGAGAAATGGAATTGTGAAGATTTTGATTTGAGGCCAATAACAAATACTACTGTCAGGTAGTACGGCCCCGTTTGGTTGTCGAGGAATCAGGCCTATGTTTACCAGTGGAAAACCTGTTCCCAGGACTTTGGGATGAACCAGGATGGGAAACTCTTGCCTACAACTGCAAGCAGGTGTGACAGTTTGGTATGGGCAGGCAGTGATGACTGAAGACAATAAACAAGCATCAGTCAAATGTATTGTTTATATTGAAAGCAATTTACTTTTGCTTGAAGATGTAATATAATACTAGAACAGAGCTAGAGATTAAGAAATATTTTGAAATCCAGAATCTCTTTGAACTGCATGGCCAGTGGAAACTTGAAAATCAGACCCTGACCCACTATTCCAACCAAAATTTGCTTTTGCACAGCATTTGGTCTAACACACACTGGAAGTAGCTTGTGCACTATTGACCTGCTGCAGAACCAATCACTCCCACTGAGTTAGAATAGGCTTTACTTAAACTGTAAATTACAAGTCCCTGTAGACAACACAGTCCTACCACACCTCATCTCTGTAGACATTTCACCTCTGAGGTTTCACCACACCTCTCAGTTTGGCTAAGCATGGGGTGTCTATTATATGTGAATGAGAAACCAGGATGTGATGCCAAGCTGTCTGGCACTGAAGGGCCATCTTTGGATGGATCTTCAAAGGCAAGACCCTTGCCAGTGTTACAAAAGTCATGACAGTTCATGAAGGCAAAGCAGCTAAGAAATTAACTGTGCCAGTCTTAAAGACTTGAGGCCAAGGGTTCGCTTGTATTTACACATGGATCAAGATAAAGAGGAGAGAAGAAAAGGGACAAGGGAATACTCAGTGGAGAAAGAATAGCAAATACATGGCAGCAACCACCCTAGACCCCTCCTACCCATTTTTAGTAGCAAGAACTAGGTCTTTGGTACAAGCAACGTGGGCAGTGGTCTCACCAACAGCTTGCTCCCTTCAGGAGTCTGGTATTTTGGGCAGCTGGCTATTTTTGGGTAGCTGGTTCAATCCTTCCATTTTTCCTGATTAAACCCCAAATCTCTCCATTCACTCTACTTCCTGAAGTGTGGGCTGTCACAGGGCTTGTTCCCTGATGATTGCTGTCACTTATGCATCCTCCCCTGTTTATCTGCAAGGCACTAAGGTAAAGTGTGTTGCAACAAAAACCTACCAGGTTCATCTGATCTCTGGCAAGGGTGGGATCTCTCCCTTACTCACCTTTTATAGCACTGGATGGAGAACAGTCACTGCTTTGGCAGCTTCCTCTGATTTATTCCAGCTCAGGAAAAATAGTAAAGGAGGGGATTCTGACATAAGGGTCTCTGAAGCACAGATCTGTTTTCTCTCACACACCCTGCTTAGAGTCTTTTGGATTTTGACAGTTGCTGAACAACTCTTATATGTGCTGCAAACCCAGGTTCACCCTTCATTCCTTAAGGACTTTGGGAACCTTCAATATGAACAATGCAAAGAGCCCAGGGCCATTTTATCCACGTTACAGTGGCCAGTGAAAATCAATGTGTCCCAGAACTGGGTTTACAGGTGTGCAGTTCTGATACCTTTTCTTTGGACCATGAAGCCAATTACACTCTGATCTCTTGTTTTTTTCACGGCTCAACAGTCTCGCCAGCATGATTGCTTCCTATATTGCCCCAGGAAACATGTTTGGGAAACATGCATTTTGGAAAAGTCAAGCTAGGCAAGAATAAAAAGTCACCTCTCTGGCCCATGTACACAGTGCCCAGTATGTAAGGTATGTCCAACTGCAAGTTACCTTGTAGCACCTGTGACCTCAGGTGGATGCATTAATCCCATGAGCAGGAGAAATGAGGTTCATTTAATAAAATCATAGAATTAAAGAATCACAGAATCATTAAGATTGGAAAAGACCTCTAAGATCATCAAGTCCAACCCTGAATCCAACACCACCATGCCCAATAAACCATGTCCCTCCACCTCAGCGGTGTCCTGTGCGTCACCCTGGCTGTCTAACAGGCAAGCGCTTGAGAATGGTGTGGTCTGGTTGTATCTCCTTGAAAAGAGGTGTGCATTGCATGCGGTAACACTGCTGGCTTCTTGTAGGCGTCACCCGCAGCTCGCTCCCTTCCCTGGGTGGTAGTCACCCTACCATGGCTGCAGCTTTTCCTGGACTGTAAATAAACCACTGCGTGGGTGTGGTGGTTTCACTTGGCTGGCACTTGGGTAACACTTGGGTAACACTTGGCTAGCAGCTAAACACAGCCTCCCGCTCACTCCCCCCACCCAGGGGATAGAACTGGGGACAAGGGTAAGGAGATTTGTAGGTTGAGATAAGAAAAAATTAATAATTGAAATAAAATAAAACTTAAAATAAAAATTATATAACAACAACAACAATAATAACAATAATACAATAATATGCAAATGACTGATAGTGATACTCAGTGCCATTGCTCACCAGCTGCCAACCAAGCCCGGCCCGTTCCCAGATAATGATCCCGGAGGAGCGACAATCCCGAACCGAAACTGCAATTCCAGAAGAGCAAAAGCCTGAAAGAAAACCAGAGAGAGCAAGAGAGGGAGATACCCTCATTAATATACTGACCATGATGTGATATGATATGGACTATCCCATTGGCATAGCCACATGCCAATTTAGCTTAATTTAAAGATTCCTTGCCTCCCCCCACACAAGGTCTTGTGTTTGTAGACTAACAAAACATAAAGTCCTTCACTTCAAGCAACAAAAATGAAAACACTGGTATGTTATCAACTTTTCTCTCATAACAAATCCCAGCTGAAACCAAAACACAGCACTGTTCTAACTACTAAAAAGAAACCCAGTGCCATCTCAGCTGAAAACGGGGACACTGGGCCAAATGAGAGCTTGCAGGATTTTTCAACTTGTTGCCTGTCTGGAGGAATCACTCAAAGCAATGGCCTCAGGAGGGGGTCCTGGTTGCCTCTCGTCCAGCACTGCTGTGAACATTACCCATACCATTTGGTCTGTGCTGTCCCCAGGGCCAGGTCCTTCTTCCCCATGGAGCCTCCGCTTCAGATCCTGTTTTGCCCTGCCTGAGTAAGTGAATGAGGCAAGTTCACATCCTTGAGTGATGATATTTATTATTAGAAAATACACAAGAGACAAGACAAGCACCTTGCTTGAGAATAACTACGGTGACAGCACTTCCTAGGGGACAACCTAAGCTTGGGGCTGGGAGCTGGCAAAGCTACACTTGCTTCTTCGGTCAGACAGTCTGAGCTGTGCCTTTCACATCTCTTCCTCATAGCCAAGAGCTACAAGCAACACTGACAACACCTGGTGGCACCAAAGGATCTTCTGTAGGCTACATGGATCATTTGCAGGAGGTAGTGTCTTCCTTCCCTATGATCCAGGTCTCCAATCTCCATTACCTTGGACCATTGTTGCTTCCAGTTCAATTCTGTGAGGTGAAATAGGTGGGTAAGGCAAGCAAGATAGCAACTGCTGCAAACCCATGCCAGGACTGCAGGTCTGTAAGCCAGCTCCACCACATGTACAGGCCTGGGGTACACAACTGAGACTGATGTTCTGCACTGAAAGCCTGTGGGTGGAGGTTAGAGAGAAAGGGATTTGTCATCCTTTCCATTAGGGCCACAAAGATGATGAGGGGCCTGTAGCATCTGCCTTGCAAGGAGAGGCTGAGAGAGCTGGGACTCTTCAGCCTGGAGAAGAGAAGACTAAGAGG
This sequence comes from Antrostomus carolinensis, assembly GCF_000700745.2. Taxonomy (NCBI): domain Eukaryota; kingdom Metazoa; phylum Chordata; class Aves; order Caprimulgiformes; family Caprimulgidae; genus Antrostomus; species Antrostomus carolinensis. The sequence goes on along the minus strand of NW_010311260.1, from coordinate 40,050 downwards.
GGATCTGGTCAATGTCTATAAATATCTGAAATGTGGGGGGGGCAAATGGATGGGGCCAGGCTCTTTTTGGTGGTGCCCGGTGACAGGACAAGGGACAGTGGGCAAAAACTGGAACACTGAAAGTTCCACACAAACTTAAGGAAACGGTGAGGGTGCCAGAGCCCTGGGACAGGCTGCCCAGAGAGGCTGTGGAGTCTCCATCTCTGGAGATGTTCAAAACCCACTGGGTGCTTTCCTGTGTAACCTGGTGTAGGGGGCAGGGGGGTTGGACTAGATGATCTCCTGAGGTCCCTGCCAACCCCACCATTCTGTGATTCTGTGATCCTACAGTGGAATTCCCACTTCTCATGCAAGTGGTGCAAGTTAAGCAAAGGACAATTGGAAACACAGGTCTTTGCTTTTAGGGAAATGAATGCCCTAAATGTAAGTTTGAACAGAAAACAAAGACCTACACACACTTTGGCAACGAGCAAAAATCACCAGCACGTCAGCTATTGTTTGTATTTGCAGACAAAACAATTTTTTTCCTTCATGCAACACAGGTATAAAAAAATCTAATCTACAGTTTCAAAAAACCACTTCTGTAGAGAAATTCCAAATGGTGAGTCAGGCTTATAGTCCTCCTATATGTCCTCCTCCTGGAGGTCAGAATTAGAGGGCCTTCCTAGAACTGACCAGAGGTACATATCAAACAAGGTCTCAGGTTAGGAACTGCACTTAGTCAATGCTTCTGGACAACTTGATTATAGGTCTATTTAAGAAGCCTAAATATAGACTTTAAGAGCCTTAGAAACTCATGCTTTCAGCATTCTTCTTCATTGACTGTGACAAAGCTGCTTTTATTAGACATGATGCCAAGAGAGTGTGTCAGCTACAACAGCTGGAAATAGACCTTTACTCCCAGGTTTCAACAGGAACCCAGAGCATCAAGCAGGGCCCAAGTGCACCCAATATCACCTGTTGGGACATCCTCGGTGGCTGCCACCATGACAGGTTCCCCTGGCAGAGCAGAGTCAGTGTGTGGTTTGGCAGGGAGTAAAGCAGGGCCCAAGTGCACCCAATATCACCTGCTGGGACATCCTCTGTGACTGCACACCATGACAGGTTCCCCTGGCAGAGAAGAGTCAGTGTGTGGTTTGGCAGGGAGTGAAGACATGGCCTCTGTCTACACAAGTGAAATGAACAGTGTCGCAGCCTATGCTGTGTTGGAGTGAGTGCTGACAACCTGCAGTTTTATTCTTGGTGTCCCTTTACTTTAGGCACACCAGAATTATCTGCAGGATAGCACTTAACCAGAACTTGCCTGGATCCTCTCTGTCTCTCATTTCTCTGTCTCACACATTAACTAACAAGGTGCACTCTAATTTTATTCTTATTTATGGATCTCTTGTCTTTCATTCCATAACCCTTCATAATTTATGAGCTTGTCAATTTGAGTAGGGGAGTCTGTTGACCCAAAGGGGAGTCCTCCAGTCACAGGAAAAGCTGATATAAGTGTTTGCTTTGATTTTATTCCAAATGCAGAGAATAAGAGGGTCCGAGTATTAACTTCCTGATAATGCCTTAATTAAATCCACTGTGATTTGGATGGTTTGTCCTTACTTATGGGACTGGTTTGAGCACCAGGATGAATCTAAGTGTAAAAACAAGCAGAAACCAGTTCCCTGTGTACAACCTACTGCCATGAGAGTGTATTTTCCCTTGGATGCCATCCCTTGTGACAGGTATGCAATAAACACAAGAGTAGCTTCACATTCTGCAATAATGTACCATTTTCATTCTGAGCTCCTTCTATTCTGATATGCAGACAAGAGGAAACTGGGGATTTCCGGGTTTCCTCTGGGTTTCAGAGGAAACCTGGGTAACAAAGTTTCAAGTGTGAAAACTGTTAGAGCCCTTGAAAGCAGAGAACTTGGGAGATACTAGATGGTATCCTGCCATCTTCAATAAGTTCTAGGTTGTTGACACCTTATCCATCACCCACCAGTATCACAGACCCAGTCTTCATCTTCCTGCACTCCTGCCCTTCTCCTTGACTTGTGATTTCTAAAGGGATATGAATTTAATAGTAATTGCTAGAGATGCAATGCTAGGATAACTGAGGATCTGCTCCAATTTCATCTACTGTCTGCTGAATTCAAGGGAGATTTATAGATGTTTAAAAGAACTTTGGATTATGCCCAGAGAATAGATTTACTCTTGAATATTTGAAAACCTTACATGGTGAGATCTTCTAGAAAAACAACTAGCCTTAATATGAAATTATTTCCCTGACAGAGAATTGGCCAAAACCACATAGTAGTAGTTTATTACTAATTCTATGTAATAGGTACTCAGCTTTTGTAAACCAGCACAGCTCCGTGCAAAATGAGTGCTGATGTACTGATTTACATACCTATGGATTTGTACTCTTTAGATTTCTTGAGTAATTTCTGTAAGAACATTTCCAGAATCTTAATATATGTGCTTCTGTGTGACTTTTGTGAAGTTTTGAGAGCTTCTACCAGTTATTTAATCTAAGTTTGAACTTTGGTTGAAAGTAAATGCATGGGCTTCCAGCACTATTGCTTCCTATTGGATGAAGAAAAGAAACATTCAAAGAATATATAGGAGAGGCAGGGTATGAAATTTCATTAGACAGCAGTTCTACATGATGTTCTTTAACTGCTGAGTCCTACAGAGCAAACAGATTGCTGCCAAGATGTTGATAGAGCATTTCATCCATATGTTGTCTGGTCTTCTGCAAGTTGCTTTCATCATTTTTTACTGAAAACTGATGTCTTATGAACTATGGAAAAATACCAGGCTGAGATTTATCTCCTTGCAGTTCTTTATCTTCTAGCCATCATGGAAATGAGGACGATAGTTAAGACAATGGTGCCAGCAATCCCACCAATTGTCATTCCTAGGATGTTCCCATGGACCTGGGTTAACTGACATCTCTCACCCGTAAAGAAGAAGGCTTGTCCCGATGGACACCTGTGAAAATAAAGTACAGATTCATATGGATCAGGAGTTTTGTCCTGCCCTATAGGCCCACCTCAAGGTCTTCTCACTCACTATCCTGGATGGGCAGTTCCCATTAGAGGGGTTCATGTCACAACATCCCCACTTTGTTTCACGGCTATTTACATCCCATGGGAGTACCACAGAATGAGGTTTCCTTTGTCTCCCCTTATGGTTGCTAGTAGAAACCAGTCACTGCAGCAAAGTGTTTTGTTCCTGCTGTTCCTTGAAGATCTAGTGGCTTAAACCTCTGAGGTCTGTAGCTCTTAACATTTTTTAGCTGCATCATTTGGTTCAACAGAAAGTCAAGGAAAGCAGGGAAGAGGTCCATGGTACCTGCAGCTTGCTCTGCCTTTCACATTGACACAGACTCCATCATTCTGGCAAGGGTTTGGGTCACATGGGTCTTGCCGAGAAGGCAGCTGGTCTTGAATGGGCTCCATATCCTGGGCTGCTCTCTTCTGCCTTTCAAGAATGAGGCCTTCCATTAAGGCAGATGGTTTAGGTGCAATTGGGACTTCAGTGTTATTGAGGTGACTTATATCTTTTTAAAAAAGAGAGGAGAAAGACATCAGACAACAATGAGTGATGCTAGATGTAGTATTCTTCATACCAGGGGCTCACAGTTGGTGGACTGCAGGGTACTCCTTGTCCATTTGCCCTTTACAGAACTCTTGTTGTACCACAGTAAGTTCTGTACACTTAAAGCAGAAGATAGAAAATAATACTGAAATCATGGTAACTAGTCAGGTAAATCAGTGGTATTCTGCACTTCGAAATATTATGCCAAGTGTGACTCTTCTGTTTGAAAATAAACACCATGAAGAAGGCCTTTTAGTATGTCCAATGCATAGAAATGGACATAGCTACTGGTTAGGGTGCTTAAAGGTGTCTAAGAAGTTAATCTTGAGTAAATCATTGCCATTTAGATTCCTCTGAACTCTCAATCACTTTAGTCAATATCACCCACCTGAAACTAAGACACAGAAATGCTTTTAAAAGCTGATCTCCATTAGAAGAGAAGATGACAAAGAGACAGGTGGCAATAGTTACTTGAATGTATGAAAAGAGATAGAAAGGATTACTTATTTGGTTTTGTAAGGAGAATGAGGAAAAGGGTCTTTACCATGAAATTCTGCAAAAATAATCAGGTCATCATTTTTCAGGAAGCTTCGCCGTCTCATCTGGCTGTGCGATATGAAGTTAGTCCACCCCCATGATACACTCCTATAGCAGTTGCATGAGGCATCAGACTTTCCCACAATTGATGGTTTCTCCCATAGTAAGGTTCCATTAGCATCTACAAAGAGAATATGAGTGATGAATAAGAACTACAAAGTTCTGCAGCTGGAAGTATGACACGACTTTTTTCTGCATTACAGTTTTAAACAGAATTTATGGTGTAAAATCACATTCAGAGCTGAAATACCCCCAACAAATCACAGAGGACTGATAAATTATGGGTGCCAGCAGATCCTTAGATGTGGTCTGCATGAGGACTCTTAGTCTATGTGAGGGCATTGAAATTCCACAATTCCTCTTTCATAGAGGACTAGCCAAATGCAAGTTACCTCCTTAGTCACCAGCTAGGAGCTTCCTCTTGCATAAGGACATTCCCTTGTCAGTTTTTAAATACCTATAGTTTAGAGTCTGGCACATTTTGTTCATTACTAGGGATCTGTAAAGTATCTTCATACCTAAGGTTTCAAACCTCTGACTGAAAAAACGTGTACTAAACTTCCACCAGAAAAAGTGAAGAGGGATGGAGATTCACCTCTATCATTTTATTCTGTGCCAAACTCAACATTGTCTTGTTGTTCTTATTTCTTTGAGTTGCCACATCCATGGGGAATCCTAGGGGTGGATGTAGAACTACGGTGCTACATGCTGTATAAACCTGGAGTTAAAAGGTAGCCCCCCTCTGAAAGAGTTCATAATCTGCAGTCTACACCCAGCCAAGCAAGGCAGGCTTCAAAGGCTGCAGACTGATCTCACAGGAGTTTTCAGGTTTGGTTGTTTTTGGTTTTTTTAAAATACAGCTGCAATGTGAACCCTGTGCATTCAGACCGTGTATGTTCAAGTTAACCAAGCCTCAAAAATGCAGTTTTAACTTAAATTATTGTTGATTTAGTAACGGAATACAGCACCCTGCTGGCATTGCACCATCTGGTGATGATACATCACTTATAATAATGGGCAAACCACAGACAGAATGGGAATTGCCAGCTCTTAGGAGAACTCTGTATTTAGAATCAAACTCAGATATCCCAGGGATTGTTCATAATAGCGCCAGCCTTCTATGCATCACTTTTCACACTAGGTGATCTTTCACAGACAGGAATTCTGAGTCATGCACGGGAAAGTGTCCCAAACTGGGAAATGCAGCCAAAGTTGTCCAACTCTGAGTCCTACACTTAATCCTCTCACTCGGATTCTTTGGTTTTCATTTTCATCATTCCTCCAGACAGGAACCACTTGCCTGAGCTAACATGGTCTTTGCTTGTGGTGAAGCTTTTGGTTGACGACATCCTCTTCAAGACATCAGGGTCTTGGTCCAGCACTGTTAGTATAGCTTGGCGGTTCAGAGCCGGCCACTCCAGAACACCGTCATTCTCTCCACTGCACAAGTGAAAGGCAATGCGAGAGTAGCCACTGATTGTGGAGTGGGGATACACCGTTATGCCAAAGCCATAACCCTCAGGGCTATAAAACCGGGGGCTTTGAATAACATCACTTGATGTGTTTTCGAGGATTTGGCTGAAATTCCGAATGACCCACACAGCTGTGGGACAGGGCATCTCTGTCAGTGTGACATCATCGATAGCAATCCCACCAGATGAAGAGTTGGGGTTGCCCTTTAGTCCTTGGAAGAGGTAACGGAACTTCTTCTGAGCATTGAGGGTAACATGGGCAATTTTCCAGTTATGGTCATTATCCGCTTTGGTAAAAGAAAAGCAAAACATTGTCATCAACATGATTAGTGATATTATGAAGCAGCTTATTCCTAGTCATCCATTCCAGCTGCATTTTTAGACAACTAGACCTCTTACAGAATCCTGAAGGCTAGAGATCTCAAGGTGGTATTATGGTTATAATATACTCACATTGCCTTATCATCTAAATGCTTTGGACACATTGCATTAGGAACTCTTCACACATCACTGAATGGCAACCTCTAGTTTAAAGGGCAACAGGCTACAGGCCAAGACATAACAAGTAGATGTGAGTCAGTGACTCAACATGTTAGAATTAACTGTTGCTGTCACTTTTCTAGGGACTTCTCCTTCCTTGGAAACTGCTGCAGCTTGATATGGGCATGTTATCACAGGCCTTGGGTTTTGACGTTATAAACACACAGTGAATGAATTTGTCCTATTTAGAAAAATCACTCAAAATGGGAACTCATTTCACATTTCCAAAATTACATACATTTTTATATTTCAAACCATACAAAAGTCAGGCTGGGATTCTTACTGACTGCAGACGAGCACAGGTATTTACATCAGAACAGCTCACTCTCAGATCATTTAGCAGCCAGTGGAGATCTAGTCAATTGATCTCCAGCAGAGTTTGGGGTCCCGCTCAATCACTGTGTGTAACATAACATTATTAGGAACGTTGTGACTTCTGTTGTGGAGTACCTAAATTACATTATTCCAGCATAGTTTCACTACTAAATACCCTCATCTGGTAGCTTCAGGAAAATATTTTGATTTCTGAGCTAATCCACTGCATTCACGGACTCAATAAAACAACTTTTCCTGCCTCGATATTCTATATATTCATCATATTTCCAGAATTACCTTGAAAGGTTTGAATTTTCCTCATCTTTCGAACATTTCCAGTTCCATCATCCTCTTTAAGCCAGATGATCAGCTTGTCAGAAAGGCTTCCTGTGATCTTATAGAAAAACTGGAGGCACTGCTGAGTTCTCTTTGGATAAAGGATTCGAGACTCTAGGACTGCCACCTCATCTGCCTTGCCAGAGTTGGTGCTGAAGTACATGAAATAACCAGCATCTGTGAAGAAAGTGTAGGGTATCACTGCTCCTTCCCAGAGTTTCTGCTAGCTGCATGGTGTAGATTTATCATTTCAACTCCACTCTTTTAGTTGGCATAAGTGTAGCACTTAACATCAATAGTAGAGGAAACAGGATATGATAACCATCCGAGATGGACCAGGATAAGAACAGGACTAGTAGTTTAGCCTATATATGGAATTCATTGCCGGCAGCTTATGTCAATTTTGCATTAGTTAGTCTAGTTGGAAGTTGAATGCCTCAGGGATGGCAGAGATATGAGACAGAGGATTCAGAGCTGACTTCAAGAAACCAGTAAACTTTTTTTTTACTTGATTTATACTGAAGATAATATAAAGATGTGATCTTAGAGATCGTATGCTATATTACCTTGTAAAGAGTAAGATAATTTCTTATCAGTGATGAAGATAATAAAAAGGAGTTGGACACAGAACTAGCACTGTCCTCACCTTGAACACCACAAAGCTCTTTTTTACAATCTTTTTGCCCAAAGACTTTTCAAAATTCAGCTTCTCAGTTTGGGGAAATTAGTTAAGAATTCCTGCTCCTCTAGCTTAATTTCCTACTAACATTTTCTGAAGTGTTCTTTACTTTAGATTTGAAATGTCTACTTTTATCTTTATATTCACAAGGGATTCACCATTTGCACACCTATCTTATCTTGGTGTCACATGGACTTCTCACGTCTTATCTGTATTGCATTGCTCTAGTTATTCATTATGGTGTGTGATTAAATTTACAAGTGAAATTCTTTTAGCTATTGTGTAAAAGCTTCCTCTGTTGGAGGCTGGTTCCTTGGACTCTTGTCCAAGCTAACATCTGGGGCATCATCAGTTAAACCTGTAGCAGGATAAATGCAGTACAGCCTCCTGCAGAGTTAGTGGAAATGTTCAAGCTGTTTATCAAGTTCTCTTTATCCATGTCAGGAGAATATTCTCCATTACCTCCCACACGATAGCAATGCTTTGGACTCATACCCATAGAAACCTTGCTAAAGATACCTAATTGCTTTATCACAGAATCACAGAATGGTGGGGGTTGGAAGGGACCTCAGGAGATCATCCAGTCCAACGCCCCTGCCAAAGCAGGTTCCCCACAGCAGGTTGCACAGGAAAGTGTCCAGGTGGGTTTTGAACATCTCCAGAGATGGAGACTCCACAACCTCTCTGGGCAGCCTGTTCCAGTGCTTTATGCACGTGTATGACACTTCACCATAAGTTAAATTTATGTTACAATTAGATATGTTAAGTATGATCACTGTTTCTCCAAGTGGGAAACAGGGTTGTGAGCCTCATCCAGGTGCCTCACTCTGTTGTTGAGCTTATTGTGGTATCAAAGCCTCAGATAATCTAGCATTTACCTCTTTTTTTGTAAGAAAGACAAATAATGGCAACATTAAGCATCTGTGCCAGTTAGGATATGGCCTTAGCAGACTTCAGCATGGGGATATATGGGGATCATCAAATCCAGAGGCAGGTTACCATCTCCTCTCTAAGCATTAGGCTATGCTTTCCCTCTTTCAGTTTAGTCATTAATAAATCAAAACCAAACTAGTCAAACTGTTTGGGCAAAATACAATTCATTTGTGTTAGAAACCTAAAATTAGACCCCATTTGAGATGTCTGCAGAAGCAATTCTCCAAAAATGTCTAAATTCTTAATGGAGTCAGTGCACCTTTGAAGGTCTCCGAAAGGAGAGGCACTGCCTACTCATGCAATTCATTTAGGCACTCTGGAGATCCTCAGAGGCACCTACCCCACTCCAGAGAGGTACTATGCAGAGAATGTACAAGTTAAGTGCTTACTTCAGACAGGTTGGATTTTACCTGATAATCTCAAACAACTCAGCTGAATTAGTTTTCAGTTACAATTATACTATATGGAGGGAAAAAACAAAGGTGAGGAAGAATGAAAAAAGTCAGTTGAGCGTTAGGAGCATGTACTTCTAGAAGCTGTCAGATGGTTTTATTGAGTTATACTGCTTTCTCAAACCTGATCAACAAGTACCTACTTTATAAGTGGTTGAAGATTTGTTCTTTCCAGTGGGTGGGACACATAAGGGGAATAGTCTACTCCTGAGTGCAGCAAGTCAATTTTTAACTTTACCAAAGAGTAACAAAGCACAATTGAATGTGCTGCAGACCAGGATTCCTTCACTCCATACTTGGTCAAAATTTACAACAAAGGTAATTTTTTTTTTTCCAAGTCTGTAGTAATTTTCCCTGTCTCAATAATGACAAATAAAGCCCTCAGAACTGCCTGTTTGGATTTAATCTTTAACCTCACTTGCAAGCTAGCACCCCGCAACTGTGACTGGGGCTGACACCACCCTTTTTGAGATTTTCTTCTTCTGAAAAATGGCAAAATTACCATGTGAAAAAGAAAATTATGCCTGAATTACTATCATAAAATGCTTTGCAACTTTCTTCTACCTCCAGAATCAGCACTTCTGAAGCTTAGCTTATCATTTGCTTTGCCAACACAACATCTATTGAGTGGCTATGAGTGCTGTTTCACTCTTATCATGGGATAACTCTTACTCAGACTTTGGAAGTTGCAGTAAATCCTTTTCCAGGTTATATTTATAAAGCATCTGGTTAAGATTGTTCTTTGTCCCCTTTATCTTGCTGATGAGGAGAACATTCCACTATATTAAAAAAGCTTAATGAGAGCATAAGTGCAACTATAAAATCACACTCACAGGGCCAAGACACGTGAAAAGAAAAAGGGCTTTTTGCTTAACTAGAAACATGATGTTTGCTGGGTAGTGTCTTAAATGTGGTCATTTAATCCTGTGTTTTCAAAAGTAGCCAGCGCTGGGTTTTCTCAAGGGTTGACTACAATGGCAGGTTCAGACAGTTGTTAATGATGCTGTATTTAAAGCACACACACCAGTATAAACATCCACAAGGGACCATTATTCCAGTTAAACCCTTTTCCATAGGAAAGTATTCTTTTACTTCATTTTACCTCTACAGCGCCCAGAAAGCGTGTGGTCTTCCTGCCCTGTAGCACTGCTCTGTTGATGGACCCAGTCTAGGTCATCTCTGGTGCCCTGAATCATGCCGCAGATATTTTCAAACTCAAAAGAACACTGGTCCAAAAAAGTGTGAGTTGAAGCTGAAAAAAAAATGCACATATGGTTACCTCCAAAATAGTATCTCGTTTAAAACAAACAACTCGGCTCTAATTTTGGAGAGTTTTTTTACACTAGTATAGACATTATGCAGAGAATACTTAACCCATAGTAGATGTGAGCCCAAAAAGTTAAAAGAGGAAAAGTTTGATTCCTGGAGGGATTCCCTGCATAAAGATAACAACATTTGATCACTTTACAGAAGGTTAACAAACTTCCACGTGGCTGCTGAAACACAGTGACTGGTGTGGTTGTCTTTACAGCTGCTTGTAAGCCTTGGAGAGACAAGTCACTTTGTGAATAGTGGTGGTGTTGCATTTCACCATTCCTCTGCTGGAGATTATTGTCCTTCATGGCTCACTTGTTTTCTTGATGAGCATGAGCACTGTTTAAGCCATTTCAAACAAAGTCCACCCAGTTACCTTAGGCTGGTTCAGCTGAGGTTACCTGCAAGTGGATGCTTCTGTTGGCAGATCCATGGGGACAAGAACCACTCACTAATAATCATACATGTTGATAACATCTTCAACCAGTTTAGAAACCAACTAGAGAGTGACAGACTCTAGATTTAGTCAATCTCAGATGCAAAATAATTTAATCAAGACCAAATGTCAGTAAAAGAGGACAAAGTATGGTTGCATTCACCTCCCAAAAGAGGCACAATGAAGCTTCCCACACACCAGCAGAACACAACCACATGTCTGAACCCCTAGAAGCAACATGGAAGAGAAGATGTGAATGGATTGACTTCCATTGACTAATTGAACTTTTACAAAAGTAATGACAGTTAGGAGAGCCAAAGAGAGGGATGAGGAGGGAATAAACAGTTTGGATCTCTGTACCACAAACTTTCTCCCATATCACCTCAGGAGAACCTGAGAAGAGTTTTTGTGATTTCAGAGACATAAGGGAGGTGAACCAACCAGGTCAAGTATAAACAAAGAAACAGTTTGCCACGGTTAAATTCTGACTTACTGCAGTTATACATGCGATTCAGTCTTTCCAAGTCAATGTCACTGAGATCTAGACGTTGTCCAATTATGTTATCAAATTCTGGTATCTTTGCTGTGATTGTGGGGATGCTTTCATTTTTGTTAAATGAAAATGGTGCGTAGTGCATCAATGATTCGTAGTCATAGGGGGTGTTCAGATCAGTGATAAAGCTGTCATCATACTTCAGAAAATTGTGCTCTCTGCCTGGTAAAATAAGATAAAAATGCTTAATTTTTAGAGAAATTTGAAAGGAAATGGTTTTAGCATAGTCCCTTGGATACAGTTTTCTAGGACAGAATTGATATTCCCAAAAGCAATAAAATACTTTGCAATGAAATACACAAATTCAGCAAGATTTGTTTATGAAGTCATTTGGACTATCACAACAACAAAGCAGTGTCTTTAGATTGCAGCTCTGCACCCTCACATGCGACTTCAGTAAGCTCAAAATCAAATATCAATGAGCTGCAAAGAATGGGATACACAGGAGGTCATATTGGACGGTGTAATAATAAACATCCTGAAGGATTAAATTTAAGGATTAATGTACGCCTGTGAATATTGATGCAAACGTTTCCCAGGTTATTAGATCACATATGAACAAGGAGGAACCCTAGAACCCTCCACTCATTAAAAGGACAGGTATGACAGTCCTGGAGTGCCTCCAGTGTCTGCTTTTCTTTGAAGCAAAGAATACATTAGAAATCTGTGAAAAAAAAATGAAGTTTTTACCCTAGATTGACAATATTGTTATGATATTGCTATCGAAATGTCTTTTGGAAACATGTTTTTGAAATAATTTGTCCTTAGAGAAAGCTTTTCATTACGAAGTTGCCTGCTAGGGCAGAGAGAGGGAGTCATTTCACCTACTTCAATATGGAAGTAAAGAGAGATTGCTAGTATTTCCAACCACAAATAGTATTTTCAGAATATCTGTCATTCTTTATCCAAGAAGAAACAGCACATGACTGCACTTGTGGATAATTACAGCTACTCTCTGTAAAGGCTGCCCTGCCCTTCTGCAAGTCCATTCTGAGTGCAAAGGTTTTCAGTCCAAGGCTTGAGATTGTATAAGAGCTTGGGACTGTGTTCTTACAGATAATTGAATTGCACCTTTTATCAAAAAGCGTGAGAATCTTGCTAATTGAGTGCTATCATTTTTTATAGCTGGGAACAAAATCTTGGCAGGACACAGATATGTGTGATGATGCTGGTCTCTGACTAGAAAAGTTGTATAAAAATCTTGCTACATCTGTTGTATCTACAGTGGTCTCAGGTGTGACCCAGTGTTTCTAAAATTGTATCTTTAAGAAGGTCTTAAAATCTAGGAGGGAAAATAAGACACTGATGAGTCTGCACTTTACACAATCCGACTTGAAGGTCAAAACCCACCTGCAATAACTTCATCCCACCAGATGGTCACATAGTCATCCCGGTCCATCCTTGACTGCTCATGATAAAATCCCAAAGCATGCAGGATCTCATGTTCCACAATTGCTCTGTAGTCACACCGTTCCCCAATAGAGAGGGTCTGTCCAGTCTGCAGGTCCCCAACCATGGACCAACACCTGAGAAAGAGAGAGATCTTACTGTCTGTTGAGTAGAGTTTTCTTCTCTATATTTAAGGTGCCTTGACACTGAAAGCTAAGTCCCGAAAACATACTTGCTATGACTCGCATGAGGCCAGCATTTTACATACACTGTATGTTAGATAAGTCCAGCTCTGATTTTTGAGATCCACAGAAGTTTAGTCCTATATCAGCTGCCATTTTGCCAAGAAACGTGCCAAGAAACATAATATATATATAGAGAGACAATAAACTCATTGAGACAGACTGAGCTTTTTTTGCAATCACTTGGACTAAAGAAATAATCTAGAAGGATTTAGAACAGCAGCCTTTGGTCCTTTTGAACAGCAGCTATGCCATGCATTGGCCCTAGCTGTGAAATTGCATTTTTCTATGAGGGCCCAACCCCTTATCTGTGACTCAGCAGAAACTAATCATGATTGAGGAGGAAATTTGCTCCTGAGCCAGTTCACTTGGAACTTTTTGGGATAGCCTGAGGGTGATGAGGAAGAAAACTGCCAAAGAGCATCTCCTTGGGCTGTAGCTTGATTTGCACATCACAAAGCAGTGCTGGGTCAAGTTTGTTGAAGTACCTCTGAACATGCCAATGTGTGTACTAAAAAGAAAGAGCTTGTGCTTATGGTGCCTTGAATATCTGTTACCAGGGAGTGTCCAGTGTGAGGCTCTTCAGCACCAACTTGTCAAAAAACATGGTACTTGCAGTCTTGTAAGAGAAGTGTCATAGGAAGAGCTGAGGGCAGAAATATCAGTGCCTACAGGCCTTTATGACATTCTGGGAGAAGAAGAAATATTCACAGCTAATACAGTGAGAAGATTTTTGTGCTTTATTAGATGATTAGATGTAGGAAATAAAATAAAACTTGACAGTTCCTGGAAAACCTGAACCTCTGACTATAAAACGCTTTCAGATTTTGCGAGGACTTTTAATTTAAAAAGAGCCATCTTAAAACCACAGCATTACAACAAACTGACTTCCCATAGATATATATTTTTTTTTAATCTGTCTTCTAAAGATTTCAAAACCTAAATTCTGGCTATTCACACCCTTGGTAAGTTAAGAGGATGTACATGGAGGTGATTACACCCGTCACTGAAATAGAAAACAACCCTAGGTAGGAAAGTGGAAGCAGTTGATGAAAAACCATTGATGTAGAGATTCACCTCATTGTAGAGTAACCATCCAAATGTCAGATACCCATTCCAAGTTCATTATCCAAATATCCTCTGCAGTCAGCAGAGAGTGACAGCCGCTTGCAAGCTCTGTGTCTCAGAAGGTAAGATGGGTTGCTTTCTCTGTGACCTCTTTTTCTTTGGAGACAACAGACTTAGACTAAACTTTTAGACTGCTGAAGTCAGGTGGAATGAATTCCCAGCTGATTCTACACAGCAAAACTAGATAGAAATTGACACAACCCTTACCCATTTTCTTTTCTAAAGAATATGTAGGATCTCTCTCCTTCATATGGCTTGAAATCAATGCAAGACTTAAGACGGAACATTTCAAATGCCTGGAGAATGACTCCTTTGGCATTCAGATCTGGAAAACACACATCAGGAAAGTACCTTTAACACACTGCAGATCATTCACCCTGGAGAGGTAAGTTATGCACACAGATATGCACATGGGACCAAAAGAAAAATTATTGAAAAGGAAAATTATTGAATTTGATTAAATTGTGTTTTGTTATATAGCTGTAGAAGAAAAAATGATTTTGATATAAGGGAGTAATCTAGTTATTAATGAATTTTAATGTGAGAGAACCAGTTCTGAAAAAGGTAAATTTTTTATCACAGTGACTTCCATGCAAATAAGGATTGGAGCTAAAAAATCTGAATAAAGTATCTGCATTACCTAGGTCATCACCCAGAATATATGGAATGGGGAACTTCCATCTGTAGGTCTCATTTCTTAGGGCATTTCGCTGATTTTGCTGAAAAGGGAATTAACAGCTAGTGATGCATCTGTTGTGGGAAGATGGGTTGATTTGTACCAAAATTACAATTAGGAAAAGTGATAGAAACAGAGTTTTGAATTACTTACAGGGAGCAAGATATCACCCTGAAAGAGATCCAGTCCAGCAGCTGAAAAGCAATTTTATGAAAGATAATGTAAATAAAATATCAAATATAAAATGTATTTCACCTCATAAACCATATTAAGCCTGCGTATACAAGATTAATAACCTCAGGAATTAACAGAAATATAGAGAAAGACCAACCTCTTTACATTGAAATATAGGTTCAGGCCTAAATGTAACAGTAGTTTCTACTCAATATTTACTACTCAGCAATGTCTACATTTTGGTGACAGAAATCTGGTGGCCACCATTATGCATGTCTAGTTTGATAACCTCTTGCTGGCTGTCAGGAAGTGGCAACAGCCACACAGTGAGACAATGCTCTAGAGAATATAGTAATATTGAGTAATTCATCAGGTGGAATATTGTACAGTGCACCATCAAAGGAAAATATAGAAATTTGCCTCACAGGAAATAAAAAAAATCAGAGAAAGACAGTACAGTGTCTTGTGTCTTTTCCATTTGATTCCCTCACCACTCATATAGAAGCTCAAGAAAATATTTAAGCTATTAGATAAAACTAATAAAATAAAAAATAAAAACTTAATAAAACTTTAAAACTTAATAAAACTTTAAAACTTAATAAAACTTTATAAAAATCATGTATAGATGTAGAGGAAATGCTGGTAGAACTCCAGAGCCTTTCCAATTGATAAGGTGTGTTACTACCTTAACTTCGGAATTTAAAGATATTTGTGCCCCTTGTTTACAGAGGGTTACAGTCCTAGGACAGATTCATGTGTCATAGCCAGAGGAACGTATTTTAGTGCTCACTCACTTATATTTCTCCTTTCATCATGAACTACCTGACTATCAGTCACGCAGATATTTTTAACAATACTGAAAATTCAGCATTTTGCTCACAATTTTTCAGGCCTTACGAGACTTTAGACATGAACTCACCTAAATTGATGTCTGGAATGTCTTTGATTATCTCACCAGCGTCAGCATCTGGTGCTGCAAGACAGACAAAACATTATGTGTTCAGAGGTGGTGACACACAGCAAGCAAAAGAAAATGCTTCAAAACTCAAAATTTTGAGTTCACAGAGCACTTACCAGCTTCACTGGAAAGATGTTCGACCTGAAAGAGAATAAAATACAATTAGTATAAGGTATGAGATGTCTCTGGACTGCAAGGAACTGATAGAAATTGTGTTTTGGCTTACAGAGACTGGAGTACCATACACGTAATGTAACAGAAGCACTAGGCAGAGCGGGAGGATGCTGGAGTCCATTTTTGCAGTGGGAAAAGAAGCTGATCCCTCTCCTCTCTTGCAATATATAGGGAACAACACTGAGCTTTCCACGGAGCCTCAGCCAACCAGCTTCTAACTTTCTACCTTTGTAACTTTATTATAACAGCAAGATTTACCTCTGAAATGGCACATCATGGCATTGTTGTTATCAATTACCTAAGTCCACTTTGGAGGAATGTTACAAAAAGGAATGTGATAACTTCATGTCTTCAGTGCAGCTGGCTAAAGGCCCACTCTGACCTCGTGTAAGATCTCAATCTGACCCAAACTTGCTGACTCCTTCCACTGTACTTGTTATCTATCAGCATTATGATCTGAACTGCACAGGTGGAAAGCCACATTCTTAAGCAGAATTATTCTGGGTTTATAGCACCCCAGTGACATTAGAATTTGTCCCAGTGCTGTTTTAAATTAATAATTAACATCACATTGTAAAGATTAGAGATAAAAGAGATATGGTTATGAATGCCCTGACAGTGTTGTCCCACAGCTGATCCTATCCCAGGTCTGATGCCCCAGTACACAACATGCAACCCTTTGCCTCCAGAGGTGGACACATACATCAGGAGATCCTTGGCCTTCCAGCTTGATGCTCCTTTCTTTTCTGGTGGGTTTCAGAGGTGACAAACTCTTGTCCTACAATTTGCTGTCTTCTTTCTCAGGGGACATGGGACAGAGGGGGCACATGGGTGTCATGGTTCACCCTCAGCCAGAAACTAAGCACCACACAGTCACTCGCTCACTCCCCTTGGTTGGGATGAGGGTGAGAATCACAAAGGTAAAAGTGAGAAAACTTGTGGGTTGAAATAAAAGTGGTTTAACAGATAAAGTAAAAGACATGCATGCAAGCAAAGCAAAATGAGGAATTAATTCACCACTCCACATCAGCAGGCAGGTGCTCAGCTATCTCCAGGAAAGCAGGACTTTGTGACCTGTAACAGTTACTTGGGAAGACAAACACCATCACTCTGATCACCCCCTTCCTTCTTCTTCCTCCAGCTTTATATGCTGAGCATGACATTACATGGTATGTAATATCCCTCTGGTCATTTGGGGTCAGCTGTCCCAACTGTCCCCTCCCAACTCCTTGTGCACCCCCAGCCTACTCACTGTTGGGGTGGTGTGAGGAGCAGAAAAGCCCTTGACTCTGTGTAAGCACTGCTGAGCAATACCTAAAACATCCCTTTGTCAACATTTTTAAAACATCCCTATCAACACTGTTTTCACCACAAATCCAAAACATGACCCTATACTAGCTACTGTGAAGAAAATTAACTCTATCCCAGTCAAAACCAGCACACTGGGTTAGCTGAGCCAAGGCTCCAGAAAGCCGTAGATCTCCCACATGTCATGCATCATATCTGTTATCCCCTTGCAAATGTCCCATTGCCCTGGAGTGTCACAGTACCTTAAAATTAGGCAATTGAGTCTTGCTCCCTCATTTCACATCTGAAATTATGAGTGATAAAGGTGAGGATGTCCACCTCTATGTCCAGCAATTAGGTAGAAAAAGGCTTGTGCCACAGACAGCACCACCAATGGCACAACACAGAGGGCTTCAATAAGAAGAGAAGAAAAAGTGCTCTGGGGGTGCTTCACACACTGCTCCTCAGCAGTGTTGGTGGGAGACGCTGGACTTCAGTGTGACGAAGCCTCAAATGTAAGTAGGTTTTGAGTAGGAAATGTACCTGTGTACAGTGACTACCCTGTCCTAGAAAGGAGTCAGTCGTCAACATATTTTTCTCCAAACAGATCAAAATAGGAAGCTATTTGTATGAGATCACATTGCAGAGGAATAAGTACAGAGATCTTTTCTCTTTTTTGAGAAGAAGTGTCCCAGAGGACCGATCTTTCACCTAGCACACATGGGTCGTCTTCAACACTTGTTTTTATGAACTATTATTTCAAAAGACACTGATACCTAAACAGAAGAGGACACTATTTTAGTAAAGAGAAGCATGTCTCAAGATACATCATGTAAAGGCTGTTTTCACAGATGATCAAAAATGGTTCAAACACAGCACAAAGGTTGTGATGTTGCAAATGTCTAGCAGTGGATGTGAGAAAGGAACAAAAAACTGAAGCTAAATCAGAATAGTCTAAAAAGATTTAGTTTTTAGTCCTCTTAACTTAAAAATTACACAGGAAACTAAAGAGAATGTCTAAAGATAAGTCATTTTATAGGCATATGTTTGAGTTTGTAGAGGACAATGTTTATGCCACCTTATTATGTTATACTGATGCAATTTAATATGTTCATTTAGCACCTTGCACAATGTATACACCCCCAAATGCATCCTGTATTCAGCTCCATGTGGGAAGGCTTTGGTAGCAGGGGAGCTACAGGGTTGGCTTCTGTGAGAAGACACCACATTATCCTAGTCTGTTTGAATGGCAATAAATTAAATTAATTTCCCTAAGCCAAGGCTGTTTTGCCTGTGACAGTAACTGGCAAATGATCTTCCTGTTCTGATCTTGATCAACGAGCTTTTTGTCATATTTTTCTCCCCCTGACCATCTCTGTGGGCACCTGGTGGCCAGCCAAGATCAACCCACCATAAGATCCAAACAAATTGCCATTCTGCTTTCATGAAAACTTCTCAGTAACATTGAATCGGGTCCAGATGCAGATGAAGGTAAAGAAGCATGCTATTCTTTTAGCAGTGGACCTAACGAGCTGAATACTTGGGAGCAGATGTTATCAAAACCTGGGTTTGAAGAAGTGGTGAGGGCTCTGGGGAGAAAAGGGAAGTCCTGAAACCGGATCTTGGAAAGTCAAGCACTGCTTCCTCTGCCTAAGGAAGGCTGGACAGAGACACTTCAGACACAAGAGTTGGGAAGTAAGCATTGCCATCAGCAAAGATAAACAAAAACAATGAAACATGGGAAGATAAAAGATTATATAACTAAAAGAAGAACTTTGCTGCTTGGGCCAAAACAATCTTTGGGGAGTCTATGTGTTTATCTTAAAACCAACAGAGAAACTTTTAGTTCAAATTCTTTAAACATAGAAACCACAGAATACAGTTTCTTTAGTGAAGTAATATATTTTATCTGTCATGGATGACTCTTCTCACTTGTAGTGAAGAGGTTGAGGGAACTTCAATGATGGACTGGGACTTCAGATTTAATCAAAGGGGTGAGATCTGCAAGAAATGAAAAAAAGTAATTAATTTAAGACATCGAGTATATAGTACAGTTCTATCGTGTATTTTGGGATGACTCTCAGGCTGATTCCAGGGGCAAGAAATGAAGCAATAAGTCATCCAAATATCTCTAAAGGCTGCAGTAGTACCCAGCAAAGCAGGTGGGAGGGGAAACTCGAAGGGCAGAGAGCTGCAGGTATACATGGAGCTCCAGTCTGTGTCTTTCTCCATCCCAGCAGAGAATCCCAGGATTACTGAGATGGAAGGAGACTGGGGCGATACAGTAGAGGGCTTCGATCAAAGGTGACCTGAAACAGGGCTGGGAGGTGAGGAGAGAGGGTGGAAAGGCTTGTGGAGAAGTGGGAGGCATGGGGCAGGCCCTCAGTGGTTATACAGAGACAACTACAAACTTTCATCAGAGGGCAATGTAACACTGCCTCTGAGCTTTTAGGCACCCTGGTATCAAAATGAATATTCAAATGCAGAGACTGGAACCTTCTACGTGTGACCATATTAGAGCTAATGCCTAGAAAGGAAGCTGAGCCAGTCTACAGCTGGAGACTGAACACAGTTTCCTAATAAGTCTTTCAGTTTCTTAACTACAATTTCACCTAGCAACTGCAAACTCTTTTGGGGCAACTGGCACCCATATTGCACAGTGGAACTGAATTTCCCCCAGTGAATTGCTCCCGGTACAAAGCCCTGTCAGGGAAAGCACAAAGAGGCCTCAGCTGCTTTTCTTATTGCTAAAAGGGACTTGGAAGCATTGCTGAATGCTCTACATAACCCACAGAAAAGCTGGGACATTCTGTACACCAGAAATGTAGACTGCTATTTGCATTTTTATTAGGCAGCACGCGTTCCTGGCTAAGCGTTCATGGGAAGCAGCTTTCCCACCTTGCAAAAGCCATTTCAAAAGTTTCTCCATTCTCTGCTGGAAATAAAACAAGAATTTTGCTTTTTTTTTTTCATGATAAGCAAGAGAGAAATCCTCCCATCTGGAGAGTTAACATCCTGATGTTCACAGCCCTCAGGTGTGCAGAGCAAGTCTAGATTATCACAGCGTACTCCCAACCATCCTCTCCTATCTGAGACAAGTGCTCTGACCTCTGTACTAGGGTCAGGTCTGGTTTAATGATTATTTACTTATACAAAATGTTTCTACTTTCCAGGTATTGACATTTTCCAAAGGCAACTCACTTCAGAAGCATGGTAGGATTCATCTCTACCCACCGTTAGTCATCAGTGACAGATTCCTTTGCAGCCAGTGGAGATCAGCACATCAGAAGAGCAGTTTATCACAGATGTAATGGAATGGGATCAGCTGCTCCCCAAAAGTACCTATTACTCTCAAATGACCCACCAGGGAGTGGGAGCAGAACAGCTGCACATGGTCCTGACAAAAATTGCAACCTCAGGGGAGAAGCTTTGGATCAAAACCTCCTTCTGCCAGTTTTTCAAGGTTTGAAAAGAACCCCTTAATTTAAAAACCACAATTTTCTTAACTGGGAAGTGATGTAGGAGTGGTGGTATATGGGAACATTATTAAGTAGACTGATCTTCAAGACATGGAACTATAATCTGTCCTGAAAATCTGATTTACAGGGACCAGACAAACAAGGTCACCCACAAGGTTTCATATTGGGTATTCAAAAATCCAGGCATCTGAAATCACTAGGCATTTAAAAGCCTTGTTCCTGAAATAGATGACTCTCTAGAGTTTGATAATCACCCTCATCTTTTGTGCTTTCCTTGCAAACAGAAGAGTATGTACCTGCTCTGTTCCAGTGGAGATTTTGGTAGTATAATACTCAAAATACCTTCAAAATCAGCAAAGATGAAAAGACTGTCATTTTTAAGGAATTTTTTCCAGCCCAGCTCCCTGTGGGTCAGGAATGTATTCCAGCCAACACCTGGGCTCATGTAGCAGTTGCAGAAAGAAGAAAAACTTCCAGTGATAGATGGCTTGTCCCACTGCAAGGTGTCATTTCTGCCTGTTGTGCAAAAAATATAGAAGTAATTAAAGCTGATCACCAGTCAGCCCAGTAGTTTCCTTACATGCAGAGCAAATTTAGCCTGGTCTCTTGGCTTTTAACAATTTTCTCCAGCTTGAGCAAACCTCTGTATTTCTCCGTGGTGCACTCTAACTTACCATAAACGAGCTGGTTTGGGTCTGTAGTAAAGCTAAGGCTCTGGGACATCCTGTGGATTACATCAGGGTCTTGATCCAAAACAGACAAGACAACTTGTCTGTGTCCAGCTGGCCATTCCAGAAGGCCATCGTTTGGACTGCTGCAGAGATGGAAAGTAATCCCCATGTAATTCATGTAGGGTGATGAATTTCTTCCGTGAGGATACAGCTGTAATGCAAAGGCATAGCCTTCCGAGCTGTAAAATACAGGGCTTATGATATAATCGCCTTTTGAAGTACTGTTAAAAAGGGATGTGAAGTTTCTGATGTGCCAGATGTTGGTGGGGCAGTTTGTCTCTGTCAGGCTGGTGTCATCAATGGCAATCCCCCCTGCTGAGTCAGCTGGATCTCCTCTGATGCCCTGAAACCCATACCGGAATTTGTTTTGGACAATGAAGGGAATGCTGGCCAATTTCCAGTGATGTTCTCCATCAGCTGAAGGGGGAAATAGATATATATGAGAATGGAAAGTCCAGGACACAATCCCAAATCAAGCTGTGTCTTCCTCAAGCAGCCTGTGACCTGTTTTTTTGGATGGTGGCTGTCTGATTCCCTGCACCCTAGCTAATCTGGAATCAGTCTTAAGGAAACCACCTCTGATCCAAATTCTGTTCTCATAGAATCGTAGAATGGTTTGTCTCTTAAAGATCATCCAGTTCCAACCCCCCTGCCATCAGCAGGGACACCTTCCACTAGACCAGGTTGCTCAAAGCCTCAGCCAGCCTGGCCTTGAACACTTCCAGGGAAGGGGCATCTATAACTTCTCTGGGCAACCTGTGCCAGTGTCTCACCACCCTCACAGCAAAAAATTTCTTCCTCATACCTAATTTAAATCTCCCCTCTTCCAGTTTAAAGCCATTACCCCTTGTTCTTTCACTTCCTGCCCTTGTCCAAAGTCCCTCCCCAGCCTTCCTGTAGCCCCTTCAGGTACTGGAAGGCCACGGTCACTGACTCTGGAGTTACTCAACTGAAGCAAATGAAGGTTAGATTTACACTGGATATTTGAGCAAAGTTTCACGTGATAAACCATGCCAATGTTGTCTCACATCAAAGTTTTCCAGCACTTCAAATATGAAAACACACTTTCACTTACCTGTAAGAGTGTGCACCTTTTCCATCCGTCTAACATTTCCAGTTCCATCATCTTTCTTAACCCAGATAACTAGCTTATCCTGTGGACTTCCATTTAACCTGTAGAAAAACTGAAGGCATTTTTCCTTCCTCCTTGGATAAAGGATGCGAGATTCCAGAAGAGCTGACTGACCAGCATGTCCAGTTTTGGTATCTAAGTGCATGAAGTATCCTTTATCTGGGAAACACAAAACACAAGTGGTGTGAAACAAGTTTTTGATCCATTCTCTAATGAAATGCCAGTGTTGAATAAGCTTTACTTCATTTTCCACTTGCCTGAGCTAGGAAGTTATTTTCAAAGTGGAAAAAAAAAAATTTCAATAGAAAAGAATTCTCTGTACATTGTAAATCAATAAGAAAATGAAAATGCATTGAAATATGGCTTGCAAACTAGTGTTTAGTTGATTAAATGAGGTACATATTCAGTTCCATTCTTTACAATTCTTTTCATTCTTTACAAACTACATGTGCCAGTCCTGCCAACGTGTGCAAACGTAAGTGGACACACTTGGGCAGGTATTATTTTTTTTTAAGACAAACTAGTGAATTACTGGAAGGGCTCTGCTAGGTCAAGGCCTTCAGTCTTCTGCTTTCCCTAGAATCTGTGCCCTCTAAGCCTTTTATCAATAGATCAGACCTCCCTATAGAAGGAGCTGAAGGCTTTTTTTGCCTTACTTCTGCTATGGGTGACGAATTTATTAACTTCCAGCCACAATTATGTTGCACCAACTCATGCTCTCTCATGCTAACATGTTTGAAATAACTATTTTCCTTTCTTTCATAGCTAGTCTGCAATTTTTCTGTAGGCCAGAGAGATACCTCCTCTGATCCTTCAATCTTCTGGTTACAAAGACTGAGTGCTTCCACCCTCATCCTCCGCATTAGCCATGTTCTTTATGTTCCAATTTTAAACCAGCTTCTTGAAGATGACTGAGCAAGTCCATCAGCTTCACCTCAATACATCCCTGTTCTATAGGAAATCTCTCTCTAGAGAGCAAGGACATTTTCAAGGTACATCACATTAGGGGTTTCCAAATACCCTGTAGCTGCACGTAGAGGTTTGCAGTTTTCTATCTGTCTGGGAGCTGACTGATGCAAATAGCAGAGACCATGTGGAGAACGATGACTCTCAAATTGCCACCTCGTGCTGCTTGGAGCTCCACTGCTGTTTCCAGCCTGTGCTTGGATGTGTTCTGCAGTAAGTTCCCCTACAAATACCCAACAAAGCTGTTTATTTTCCAGTAACTGCTGACCCCTTTGCTCTCAGTAAACTTGTGAAGGCTGACGGCTTATATTTTAAACAGTTTTCTTCCTCCTCCTTGAAGTTGAGCAGTTAATTGTCCATCTCTGGCCACGAGAGGCAGGAAGCCACTGTCAGCTCCCCAGCCACATGCTCTGTCACACACCCAGAGCCTTTACAGTGTCAGCAAACCACAAGCAAACAGCCCATCAAACAACAGCCAAACAGACTTGTTCCTCTAGAAATAAGAAATTTCTCTTTCCTTCCCAATGATGGGACCTAAACCACCCTCCTATCCGTTTTGCTCCCTGTTTGGTGGATCTTCCAAGAGCTGGCTTTTTCACTGTGCCTTTTGCAGGGAGCACATCTGCCCTCTTGAACCTCACATATGATGAGAACAGAAGCATCCCCTCACCCTGCTTGGTGTACCCTTGCTGTCCTCCTCATTGCCTGCAAATTTGGCATAACCACAGCATCTCCGAACTGTAACCAAACACAGCGTTAGGCAGCAAACACCATCTGTTACTGCCAACCACCTCCACCCCCCCCCCCCCTTATGTCTTGCTCTCTCCTTCCTGGCAACAAGTTCCACAGAAATGGTTTTATTTTCTATTCAGTATATCTTTACTCTCCTGTACCATGAGACACTTTTGTGAGTAACCACCACTTGTGTTTTGGGAAGCAGATGTGTCTAACGGTGACCACTTGTACACAAACCAGCTGCATTTCTTTTTGACTTTCAAAAGAAACTTTTTTGCTAGAGTATTTTTGGACTGTCTATGTGATACTTCTCTGCAGTGTTTAATCTTCTGAAAGCAACAGATCCTACTCAATTCCTGTGTCCTGGCAGCAACCAAAATACTGCAGAACTCAATATGCTCATATATGTTTGATATATGTTTAAATCAGTGCAATTGGACTCAACGACTCAATCAAAAGGACCCCATGCAACACTCTCCTTGGAAGAGGGGAAATCACTGCTGGTTTGCTTCTCAGATAATTCTTCAGTCTCCCTACATGGTGCAGCTCGAACAAACTTTGAATTAGCAGCAGCTACACCCTCCTGATGCAGCTCTGCATTGCACAGAATCCCCTCCCTCAAAGAAGTCTTCTGAGGGTGGTTTCCTCCTACTCCGTGACACATTGCTGAAGCTCAGCTTCCTATTTTGATGATCCTGGGTGGGTTTCAATGTCAGAATTTGTCTACAAACAAGATGTGTGTATTGTGATATTTGCTTATGCATGTCCTTCTGTGGGGATGCCTCATGGGAACTCCTGTACAAAGGGAAAGTGTCTTTCAGCTTTAAATAAAAACTAGAAAAATTACTCAAAATCCTGTAACATAGGCATAAAAGGAGGTGAGTCTCACTTGACTAAATTCTATGGAATTTCACTAGAGTCAGTTGTGGCAATCTGGTGGAGCTCCCTTCTTTTTAATGGAGCTACCACCAATTTACAGAAGCTAAGTCTCAACTGTACTTTCTTCATGAGATATTAAAATGTAGAGAGAAGATTTAAAGAGGGTTTAAACATTTCAAATTAAAATTGTTAGCCTTTCTATCTGAAAATTCGAGCCCTGTTTAGCACCAAGAACACAATGATTGACATTAATAGAAAGGTATTTCTAATGACTTTTTTGTCTCTGTGTATCTTCATTCTAACACCTCATGAAAGTACAGTAAAGCCTAATGATCATCTTAAAACTCCAACTGTTACCTGTACAACTTCCCACCAAAGTATAGTCTTCATCTCCTGGTTTGCTCAACGTGTGGTCCCAATTAGCACCATCTTGTCCACTTTGCACCATCCCACAGATATTAATGTATTCAAAGGAGCACTGGTCCAAAAAGGTGAGGCTTGAAGCTGCCCAGGGTAGAGTAACATATTTTATCCTAGCCATTAATATAAAATAAGGTTTTAGCTGTTAACCCCATTTTGGAGTGTTTACATACAGTACAACATCAGGAAATATGTTCTTAATACAAGCAAAGACTACACAGGCTTTCACTTCCACATGTCTGTTAGCACACATAAATAATGCTTCCTCCTGAATGAAACACCTCATCTCTTGGTTGAATATTTCCTTGTGGGAACAAGCTTGGGCCCTGTGAGATAGTTTTCCCTTTCAGACATCCATCATGTTCTCTAAGCCTGACTGAGATAGGGTTTGTGGCCCATTTCGCTTTTCAAGGTGTGAATCAGAAGTATTTCTGCTGAATCGATTGGAAATATTCAGGTATAAGTTAACACAGCGTGTCAGTACCGTACAGCATGTGGAGTCTTTACTTTCTTATCTTTGCCAGTGGATCTAGAAAGCACAATTATCCCCATTCGTGCTATCCACCCCAATTGTCTTATCAGACATCACATAGGCAGAAAAAGGTACTTGAAATACTCTGATTTCAGAGACCCCAATTCCAGACTATTGATACTTGAACATTTTATCATCATCAACAGCATGATGGTCATGCCATGAAGGAAACGGGAACTGTTACAATTAATACTACAGGAAACTCTGTGTGAAAAAAGTGTTAGACCCTGGATTCCCTCCAATGGTATTCTATAAAGAAATGAGGATCTGGCCACCATGGAGCTTGCTGCTCCATAAGAACTATATACTTTTAATATTGCAAGAGGATCTCGAGGGTGAAAAATTCCTGCTCATTTCATGTGACTCCATCCATGCTATCATGAAGCTTGAGTAAGGATTTTCAAACACATGTGTGAGAAGAATGACTTACTGCAGTTGTACATGCGATTCAACCTCAGTAAGTCAATCCTGCTGAAATCCAACCTCTGCCCAATGATCTCATTAAATTCAGGAATTTTTGTTGTAATGGTAGGAACGTTGCTATTGATGTTGAAAGAATAAGGTCCATAGTGCAGGACTGACTCATAATCATACGGGGTATTGAGGTCATCAAGGAAACTGTCGTTGTGTTTGTCAAAGGCATATGCAAAGCCTAGACAAAAGCATACACAAGTCATTAGGCAAGACAAGAAATAAAACTTAGCACATAACATCCTTTCAAAATGCTTTACCCGTGACTAAATAATGGTTCAGTTGTCAATATGTAGAAAGTCATTCCCAATGTTTTAGCACTGTAAAAACAGGGACATGCATTTACAGACGATTCTCAATCATTTCAGACCTGCATCATACCTTCAATAATCTCATCCCACCATATCTGAACATAGTCATCACGATCAGTCCTGGATTGCTCATGGTAAAATCCCAGGGCATGCAGGAGCTCATGTTCCACTATGGCTTTATAGTCACACCTCTCTCCTATAGACACCGTCTGGCCACTCTTCAAGTCTCCCACATAAGACCAGCACCTGTAAGGCAAAGACTCAGCTATTGCACCCATTTTGCATAATTACTTCTATGACTTGTTTCTACACATTAGCTCAACTGCAAGATTAAGGTAAAAGTAAAAGAATAATACTTTTTATAATTTCCCATCTGAGCTTTCCAGTCTTGCCCAGATCAGATTTGTAATGCCAGAGCAACATGTACCTTCAGCAGTCTGCCACAGCTTGGCAATGAGTCCCTGTCCCCAGTTTGACTGGCCTTCTTGTTTCATGGTGCCCTCCTTGGAGGGCAGTGCAGGCATGTTCTTCAACTGGCTGCAGATCTTGTAAAGGAGGTGGTGATGGCAAATGCTACTGCTCATCAAATCTGGGTAGCCCCAGCTCAAGCAGTATAGGAAGGGGAGTAGCAGAAGATGAGCAGCACAGGAAAGTGCCTTATAAGCTCACACACTGCATCGGCTGTTGTTTGCATGTGTGTTTACCAAAGTACTTAAATAACTGGCCTAATTTTCACAGGTGCTGAGCAGCCTCCAGTGAATTCAGGTTGCATTTGCTTCCTTGGTGTGGTTCCTAAATACAGATTAAAATCCTAACTTTTCATGTTCATTCAGAAATAATTCTACGTGTTAAAAAAAAGCTTCCCAAAAATTCTGTGCACCTCTCTCCCTGCACCCAAGGGCAGATCTACACTAGATTCCTAGACACAAACACCAGCTGGTGCCACCAGTTTCCTGGTGGTCCTTCCCAGCAAGAGGAGAAGACCCCTGACCTAACTTTAGATGTCACAGTGTTGGCATCTGCTGCTGAGTTAGCTTTCCTGGCACCTTTACAGTCCCTGGACAGTAACAGGCACATGAGATATGAGTCAGCAGACCTATTTTAGACTTCTATTTTAGGTGAGTTGGTGTGTGGCCTGGAAAAGTCACCACTCCCCACTGACTGCAAAAGCAACCTGCGGTGACCTGCACAGCGATAGAGATTGTTGGCTTCAACTTCTGGTCACGTAAACCCAACCCTCCTGAAAGCAAGGAGGAAGCTACATGCTAATACCAACACACAAGTGACATAACCTGCCCCTAACCAACACCAGGAGGAACTTATGTGCTTGTTTTCCCTGAAAGAGTGCCAAGAAAGGGATTCACTTCAGTAGCTAGGATGCAAATGGAAATAAAAGAGTCTTTTCTTATATTAAGATCATGTCAAATGCAGATAATACCTTTGGTTAGTTTGTTTGCATTGGTTTTATCTCCAGTGTAACACAAATAAGCTCTGGGACAGAAATGTGGTTCAGGTATTTATGTCCTTTGGACAAACAAGAATGAAAATGAATGTTTCCTGAGTTGGAAAAAAAATCATATTAAACAAGGTAGTACAAACCAGATTATTAATACAAAATTACCCATCCAGCTTCTCGAATTTCAAGTAAGTCGGTTCCCCTTCGTAGGGTTTGAAATCAACACAAGACTTCAGCCTGAACATGTCAAACGCCTGCAGGATAACACCTTTAGCATTCAGATCTGCAACACACAGCAGACAAAAAAATACCAGTTTTTCTGTTTTTATAATATTATAAATATCTATAATTCTAGATAGGAAGTACGAACAAGCATGTATTAAAAATCTGAACATGTATTAAAAAAACATCTACCTGGATGAAAGAGCAGGAGGATGTTAGAAGAATTTCCTGACTGAGCAATTTTGGCAGAGGCCATAGGGAGAGATAATATCTTTTAGTAGATAAATTGATAGTGCTGAAACAAACAAGTAGGCTTTTGGACATCCAGGGCATTGCTCAGGTTTTGCTGGGTAACTTTATTGCATGTTATTATATAATTTCAAGTATTGCAAACTTTGGACTCAAGGATAGTAAACACAGGAGAGACCCATAGGATTTTAATAACAGTTTACTATTAGTTTTTACTCCTAAATTGTTCAAGAACTAAAATAGTGCCTAAAATTAGATTAAAACAAGGAGGGAGAATGCTCAGAACTTTTATACTTACAAAATATCTGCATTTCCTTTCTGCCTGTACTGAGCTGGGACTGTTTAGAAGAGATAAGGCATGAAGGGTGCAGTAGATCAACACACATGTTCTTGAGATTAGGATTTCCTGACTTCATTATCAAGAGATCCCAGCCAGATACACTGGTATTAGTTAAACTGGCTGTTCACCAGCATCCAGCTGGTCACTGGAGTTGTTGCATTGAAAACAACGTGTGCTGGGGCAAGAGTTGTGTGGGTTTGTCTGGCCAGCAGTAATAAGGGTATTAATGCAGAATAACTCAATAGCAAATGAAACAAAAGCAGCTCAGAGACCTGGGCAAAACCAGATTATATTTAATGCAAGTAATACAATGCTACCACAATTTAAATTCTTATTACCCAGGCTGTCAGCTAGGATATAGGGGATGGGAAACTTCCATCTGTAGGAGTTGTTCCTCAGAGCATTTCTCTCCAGCTGTTAATGAGATTAACATGCTTGTGTTAACATTTTAAGCCCAATCTACCCTCTTGCTCATGTTGGTTTAGATCAGCAGCACATACCGGTAAGATAATATCACCTTCAAAAAGCTTCCTTCCTGTTTCTGGAAGAAGATAAACAACCATTTAGGCCAGAGTAACAGAGCAAGAGCTACAATACGTGTTTTTTCAAAGACCACACAGTCTATCAGGTTGCCTTATCAACAAACCCATCTTGCTTTAAACAGCAACTGCCCAGAAACAAGGAAACAAATAACCATTGCCACACTATAACATGTCAGTCCTCTGCATGCAGCAAAGAAGGATTTGGGGTTCAATTAAGATTTCCATAACAATTTCATTACAGTTGCCCAGAGATCTTATTATTTTTCCCAGGCTTGTATCTTGAAATAGTTGTGGATTTCTGAACATTGAAGTTGATATATAGGTGGAATGGATTTGTCTAGAAATTAGGCATCCAGTAGCCTAATTAGTTAGCTAATCTAGGCTAATTGACCTGGGATTCCTCATATGATCAAAGGAGAAAGACCAGGATTCTGGAGAGGGAAGGGTTTCAATCCACCTTTTCAAACACCTGAGCCTGAACCAAGCTCAAATTGAAGCAATCAAATATGTGCTGTTTGTCTCAGATCCCATTACAACCACGTGTCCACCCAGTTGCCTAAACATCGGTGTCTGGTGCCATTTGAGATGCACAAGAGTATCTGAAATATCCACATGTGCTGGCAGATGCAAAGTTTGGGAGACTACTTTCCTTTCTAGAGTGGTGCTGGAGGAGATGTATTTGAACTGGCAACAGTCACCTGTGTTTTAAGCAGCTGATCCTCATCTTCCTTCTTTAAAAACATAGCATTTAGGACTCTTAGCTTATACTCATTTTTTTAAGGTGCTGAATTCCCCATGCAGAGCTAAGTCCAAGCCCCAGACACTGTATAGTCCTGCTAGTGTAACATTTTAATTTAGGCAAAATCCCAACACAGATTTCATCTTCAGACCTTTTGTTACAGAAATAACATATATTCTCTTCACATACATAAGGAGAGAAGGAAAAAAAACCCACTAAAACTAGCACAATGTTTTCTGTTCTGTCAGCAAAACCAGAGGAAACCTACACCAGAGCATAAAGCACATAACAGGCAATGCCAGGAAATGAAAACTCTCTCAAGGCAATGCTCTGAAATTCTGGGGCAGGCTTGAAGATACTTAAGCTTCATATCTTGGTCATCTGTCATGTGAAACCAAACAACTTAAGATAAATGCACATCAACGAAGCAGAAGTTGAATTAGAGCCACTGCCAAGGTTTGTCCAGGAGTTGTGTTGCAGAAAGATGCAGTGGAGAAGGATGCAGGTTCAGTCTAGGGGTTGCTGAGCCTTTGTCAGGAGCAGTTGACTGTGGTTCCAAATTTCAGATTATGATCCAGGCTTCTTCAAATCATGATTCCAGGCTTTCTTCTTGTCCTTCTGGAAATTTCCTGGCCTTTCCATCTTCCCTTTCCAACACCAACCTTTTATGGACCTTCTGTCCTCTGCCCCCTGCCCTGCTCCTGCCCTTTCATCTTCTCTGACTGCTACCAGACTCCAAAGTGGAGGTCTTCTCCTTTCTCTCCAGAAGTAGCTGGTGTTCATCCCACACATTTTTAACTACCCTGCAATACAGGGTCCCTGTGTCCATGATACAGTTGGGATTTTTCTCACATAGAAGGGAGCTTTCAGTCCCCTCTGGTGCCATCATAGCTGCCAGACTTGTGGTCCCCAAAAGCTAGCTCAGATTTCTGTAAAAATTCAACACTCTGCTTACTTACTGTGCTGACTTACCTGAGTTTATTTCTGGAATGTCCTTTCTAAGTTGCCCTCCATCAACATCATCAACTATTAAAAGAAATAATACACCTGTGTTAGTGACTAAATTACATGAGTTGATTTAATTCCCCACTTAGTCTCCCACTAACATAAAAAGTTGCATCCTTACCTCTGTCTTCAACAGAGTTTTGGATCTGAAATATAGAAAGTACCATTTCAACATTATAGGCAAATGAAATGAAATTTCACCCTGACCCCAAGAGAGAAAATGGAGAAGCAGGTGGGAATACCATAAAGGCATAGGAGCAGGTAAGCAGTGCTGTGAAACAACATATCCTCCAGGAATCCATTCCAGAAGATCATCTGGTGCAACCTTCCAGTGTAGATATAGAGTCCTGCAGGTGAATAGCCTTCAGAAGTACTGATAAGCACAAGCCATCAAAATAGTTAAACTTTAAATTTTAAAAGAACAGATTTTAATCTTGTTAGATATAGCCATAAGCCACTCTGATAAGAAATCTGCCTCTCCATTTTACAACTGTCCTTAGCATATGAAGCCTTGTAATCATCAGAAGCTATTGAGCTATTTATTATTTCTGTGACTTCTTCCAAGAGAATCTCACTTTTTTTTTTTTTCTGCTTTATGAACCATCCTGGCCCCATCCTGAAATGTGACCAATAAAGCTGCTGAGTATGGAAATAACATGCTCTTCAAAAGAAGAGGCTTATCGTCTGCAAACTGAAAAAATCACTTTAAGAGAAGGTTTGCTTGATGGGTTTTTTTTTGTATTCCTGGAAACATCTTGATAGATGCAAAGAAATTTTTGGTTTTATCTGATTCTATGGGTAAAGCATCATCTTTAATTTTAAAATAACATTATTTTTGTAATCAATAGAATGCCAGTCATCAACTTCCTGTAAAATGTGTTGGTTTAGGTTTCCTCAGGAGATCTTGAAGACTTTCTCTCTCAGAGCAGGAGTGCAGCAAGGGGTCCTGGCTTGGTCCCACTCATGTACCTGTGAAGCCATGTGTTCTCAGTGTTTTGCATGAGAATCCCACATGGGGCTTTCCCTGTGGACACAAGGCTCGTGGGTCAGGGTGAAGTAGGGTAGGAGAAAGGATCCTTTGTGAGTAGAGAAGAGCAAAGCTGAGCTTTGCCTCTGCCTGTTCAGAGATTTTCTCCTCCTGGCAACCACACGAAGAGGTTTTGTACGCTCCTGCAGTTCTCACTCCCACACACTTCCTGCACCTTCTCCTCTTCCTGTCTTAACAACACTGCTGCTACCTTTGCCTTCCCTTTGCTCACTTGCCCAGCATCATGGTGCAACCCCATCTTTCTGGGGAAGCACTGTCCCGATCTGGGGGAGACAAGATATTCAGACAGGAGCTCCCTGTCCACGCTTTGCAGCCATCTTTTCTCTCAACCTGTGAGACCCCAGCTGTCAGGCACTGTAAGAAGTAGGAGGGTTGTTACGGGACACGAAGGGGCAGTTGCACCAGACTGGAGTGAGTGGACAAGGTCACTTTGAGAGCCTAGGAGTGATGAGATCTCAATAAGTTGCATGCTCAGTACTTCTACCTGCATGGGGCATCCACCTGGACAATTCCATGAGTCCAGTAGGATCAGAGAGGGGGCGTGAGGTGCCAAAAAGTGCAAAGGAGTTAATCCATGTGCCTCATCAGCATCCTTCCCCCAGAGGCATGATCACCAATGTCCATCCCATAAAACTAGGGCCACCAGAGATAAACAAACTTAATTCACCAGAAAGCATCCCCATCACTTGACACTTCCCAGCCTGCCTGTCACAGGAGCAGCAGAATGGAGGGTTACAGGAGAGATATTGCCAGATCTGTCTCCTGAAACACAACTTGCAGGGGAAGAAAATCCACTAGCTGGCACAAGCCATCCTTCGCTCCTGGACTGAAGAAAAGGAACAGATTTGTCTCCCTATCACCCAGTCTGTAAAATGTCCACCATCTTTAGATGTGAAGATGTTGGCAAATGAGATACAGAGAAGTGAACGATTCACTAAACTTTGCTTCCTACTGATATCCCACTGCAGGGCAGAGCAGGATATCAGTGAGAAACAAAGGAATATGTCTAGTGCACATAAGGTTGCTCTTCACAAACACACAAGACTCAGGTCACCATCACAGTTTGAGGACTTCATTCCTGACTTTTTGCAGGTCTAAAGGATCTAGAGATCATCTGGCTTCACATTAATTCTTGCAATTTTAGCATCAGAGAAATGGGGTTGTTTTCCTTAAGCACTTATCTTTTGAGCTTCCAAATAAAATCCTTCCATCAGTGCAGTGGCTATCTCTAATGTCATCTCAGTCAAGCATGACTGGTTTTAAATGATTCATAATATTTTTTAATGACTGCATCCAAACCTAGCTATTGACATTGATGTTTTCTAGGCAATATAAAAAATAAAAGGTGGTGAAGACATCACTAGAACTTTTATTAAAAGCCACTGGACTACCTAAATGGATTTTATAGGAACATGTGGTAGGTATCATGTTTTCTTGTTGAGATAAACCTCAGGCCTTCTGTAAATACATTTCAATGTGTTAATGGTGTAGCAAGGTCCTTGGGAGGGGAGGGGGGGAAGCAAATAGGAGGTGATATTAATATTCAGAGTAGTGTTTGCATTTGTATGCCCCAGAAAACAAGTGCCTCATTCTGAAGAGAGAAAATGCTGGTGGTTTATTTCTTGTAGCTCTATAGTTATTTGCTGTGATTTTAATTTTGCCTGATTACACCACAGCATCAGCCAAGGTCTAGTTGGTAACTGTGGTCCCAATGCACAAGGTCCAATGTGCAAGGTCCTGTACAAACCCAAGGTCTATAGGCAGTATACACCCTACAGAGCTTGACACATCTCACCCGTTAAAAAATCACAGTTTTGAGACTTAAAGTCATTTAGAAGCTTGAGGAATGTGGCAGGAACTCAGTATGGTCCCATCCCTAAAACTCTTCACATTGCTAGCAGATGAGTTTTGAACCCTGGCACAGGGACTTATGCTTCTTTTTCTCTATATTTTTCAACTTAAACCTTTAAAAGAAAGTCCTGCTTTTCCTTCGATGCCCTCTGCCTATCATGTGGCTCTTCACTTATGATTAAGGCATTAACATCAGGAAAATTAACATGGATTTCAGTGCCCATTGAGGATCAAAATGAACTCCAGTTTCCAGCATCTTGGTTAAATTTTGCAGCTACTGGACTCTTGGGTGAAAGAGGACAGTGACTCTCCTGACTGTGCTTTGCTGAGCACATCCCTCCACAGGAGCATTGCAGGTGACGAAGGGACAGGAGAACCCAGATCATGAATCCTGACAGCAATTAAACATGGCACAATCACTAAATCACAACATTGTGCCCTGCAGAGAAGCATCTACATTGTTTGCTTCATCCAACACAGCTCTTCTGAACTGAAATTCAAATATTGAAGACTGACACTGATACCAGGTAAGGGAATACCCAGCACATTTACATTCCTGCACCTGCCCTGCTCTGAATAGGAGCAGCACCAAAATCCCCACCACCTCCAGCTCTATAAAGCTTCTCTTTCCTTACGTGACACTCAGGAACCAGCACCTGCCAACCTGCGCTAAGCACTGGGGCAACAACCGACTTTTCTGGCACAGCATCACTACTCATCTTGGAGGATGGAAGCTTGTTACTCTCAAGATGAATTTAATGTCTCCTCATACAAAGCAACGTTTATGGTCATCACCTCACTTCAAGCATTTGCTGGCATGGGGATAAACGCTTTCGTTGTTTCTGTGCTTTGTATTGGTTTGGTCAAAAAGAAAACTTTTAACTCTAATGAGAAGATCTTGCTGTTTCTGGGATGTTCCAGGTTTTGGTTTTTGTGCATCACATGGGTATATTACTTTCTTGCAATAATTTATCCCCAGTGCTTTAATGTTCGCCCCATACCCCAGCTCTTTGCAGCTTTTCAAAACTTTTTCAACTCTTCCAACTTGTGGGTTTCTGCCTGTCTTTGTATTTTCTATTGTATAAAAATTGTAAATTTCAGGTACATCTTCTTCATCTACCTGAAAGCAAAAATTGACAGGATCGTGCCATGGCTGTTGTTGGGTTCAGTGCTTTTATCCCTGGTCATCAGCATCCTTGCCTACAACTTCACTGATGAAACACACTATAACAATTCCACCAAATTTGGAAATTTCTGGAAACTGGATCTCAGAACAGATCAACGTTATTTCCCTCTGGTTTTTATCAGCGGGTTTGAATTTGCCACTGCATTCCTGACAGTAATCCTTTCTGCCCTTCCCCTCCTCTTTTCTCTCTGGAGACACAAATGCAAGATGCAAACAAACTCAGAGAAGACCCTCAGCATGGACGTTAACATCAAAGTCATTAAATCTGTTCTGGCATTCCTCATAATTTACACCATCAACTTTACATGTTTGGTCTTGACACTGATTTATGCCACGAAGAATGAAAGCCTTCTGCTGTTTCTTATTTTAGTATTTCAGTATGCTTTTCCAGCTCTTCATTCCCTTATTCTGATTTTCAGCAACCCCAAACTGGAAAAGACACTGCTAAAGACCCTGCACTATGTGAAGGGCAAAGTTTGCATGAGGTAGGAAATGTAATAAACGTTGGAGCCCATTGAAAATGTTGATGTTTTATTATAAAAAACAAGTGATTTAATCTCTAATGCAACTCACCCGACAGCGTAGGTAATAGAGATGTTCTATTTCACCCTCTAAGTTAAGAAAACTTCATTAAAATACTTTGAACTAAATTATTATGAGTTAAATAAATAATTATTTTATTTTGATTTAGATAATTCTTTGAGTTAAATTATCATCAGTTACAAAGTAATTTGGACCTGGTGCATGGGCTAGCTGCATAAGAGGAATAACAATACTGCAAATCTTCTAAAAATGCTTTGGTATTTGGTGATGGAAACTACTTAACTAAACAAGTTATATCTATAACTATATAGATATATCTATTATTATTTATATCTATTTTGTTTTACATTTATTTCTGTTGTGGCTGTGCATCTTGTAATGTTATGAATTGCATCACTATCTTGTTTATGACTTATGTGTGAATATGTTGATCACTATTAATCACCAGAGGTGGTTACTGAC
Source organism: Antrostomus carolinensis (assembly GCF_000700745.2). Classification (NCBI taxonomy): domain Eukaryota; kingdom Metazoa; phylum Chordata; class Aves; order Caprimulgiformes; family Caprimulgidae; genus Antrostomus; species Antrostomus carolinensis. The sequence continues at coordinate 3,508 of NW_010311260.1, read as the reverse complement.
TTACAAACAGCAATGTAGAAATGGCCTCAGGGTAGACAGGAGGGGTGGAGAGTCCACTTCCCATGCCAGCCTTGTGCCTCCTCTCTCTGTCCCACCTCATGCAAAAACATTATTTCCCCTGCTCTGCGTAACTGCTTTCCTGGTCTGCTTTTACTTTTTTACAAGGTCTGCTCTTACCAGTGGATTCTGGTTTGGTAAAACATCAAGAAAAGTAGTTTTTGTGCAAAAAGTGAGGTGTAGAATAAAGTCACGCTTTCATCTCACAGTGACCCATAGGCAGATGTAAACGGTGTCCGTGCCCATTGCCTTTAGCTGTTTGCCTTTAGCTGCAATTGCACTTTTTAGATCAGATGTCAAACTCCACCAAGTCCCACTTCCACAGTAGGAGACACTCCACACCATCCCATGTCCCAACAGAAGCAGATCTTAAACATTTCATCTGGACAAATCTCCCCAGCTGAAAGACCTTTAAAGGAGAGGCACCATCACACCTCCCTTCTTTCCCTGCTGTTGCTCAATGCAGTTGATCCTTTAGCATGACAGTCCAAATCACTTTCATGAAAAGACCACGGAAAATCCTTCTTACTCCTTACACCCCATGCAACATTATCCTTCAAAAGCTCACATACCACCAGACTCGTGAGGCTAAACCAACATCTTTCAAATGTTCTCACACAAAAGAATGCAGTCCCAGTAAACCACGCTGAAGATATCTTCTTCCAACTCCATGAAACCCCCATGAACATGATATCCAACACAGCATCATCCTCCCTGTGCAGCAGCCCCATCCAGCTGACACTGGAGGAAACAGGTTATAAAACAGCACGGCCACAGTGCACAGCCCATATGCTAAAGTTGCTTTCTGGAGAGATGCAGTGGTGTGACCAGCCCTGGAGAAAATGTTCCTCAACCACAGGACACTCCACCAGCTGGCCTTAGGGCTAGAAAAAGGCCTGTTCAGTTTACCAGCATGGCAACAGGCAGTCTGTCCCACATACATCTCTACTTGCACTGTCACTAGTTTAACAACCAGGCCAGCAGTGGAGGAAGATGTTTCATATGGCTTGGAAAGTGCAAATGGCAAAAGACAAAGCTGTACCTTGACTCATTTGCCCAAACATAGGCATCTTGAGTCATATGAGAAGTCCTAGAGCATCTGAGACATCTGCACAGGATTGGGAGCTACAGCAAACAATCTTCTGGAGACCTGAAGGGTCAGCTGGGTACCTGAGAGCATCTCAAGTGGCATTAGATACCTCTGTGTAGACAGCTAAGTAAGTCCTCCCTGGAAATCTAGATGAGGGAGATGGATCAGAGAGTTGTTGGTTATGACTGCAATGCCTGAATCTTGTGGCCAGGTTTGAAGGACACCTGTAAGCAAGTCACTCCAGAAGGACCAGGTTTGGGTAGTGGTGGGAAGCAGAGGGGAAGGGAGGCAGACACATAAGATGAGGGGAAGCAGACACATAAAAGAAGTCAAAAGTCACTATGAATGCTTGTCCAGTGCTGGCATGGTATGGAAAACTGCTTAGGGTCAAATTCAAATCTTTTATGATTGAGAAAGGAAAGAGTTAAAAAAGTTTTTGCCATGGGAAGTGCTGATGAGCTGAGGGGTAGCTCAGGATGGGTTCCACAGCATTCCTGTCACCATACACATAAAAAGGGCTGGGGGCACTGCTAAAAATAAGGCAGTGCTCTAACTCTCTTGGTAGTCACAGATGTCTGGAAGTAGCAACCAGGGAGCACGTTTTCACTTCTGGTGGGCCAGGAATGGAAGATACAGGTTATTAGACCCATGTGTCCAGTAGAAGGTCAACATCAATGTCTCCCCTTTAGCCAGAAGAAGCAACTACACTCCGCTTTCAAAGAGAGAGGCACTACCAGAGGTTACAAGCCTCTGTAGAGCCTCCTGCTTGACTCAGGACGAGAAGCAAAAAGCAAGAGCCACAGAAATCACCAGGGTGAGCACAGCCATGGTCTGAGATGCTTTCATTAATCAATTTTAGAGCAGGTCCAAAGGAGGGCAACAAAGCTGGTGAAGGGTCTGGAGAATATGTGGAGTGGCCGAGGGAACTCGGGTTGTTTAGTCTGGAGAAAAGGAGAATGAGGGGTGACCATATCACTCTCTATAACTACCTGAAAGGAGGGTGTAGAGAGGTGGGGGTCGATCTCTTCTCCCAGGTAACCAGTGATAGAATGAGAAGAAATGGCCTCAAGCTGCACCAAGCGAAGTTTAGATTGGATCTGAGGAAAAACTTTTCCAACCACTACGATTCTACGATTCTATGAATTAGGAGTAAAACCATTTCCCTCTCAAACAATATGGGTAACTCCTGTCATTTCTGTAAATTTATACATTTCAGTGATTTAGATTATATTATATTTAAACAACTTCTGCAGATTTAAGATCTGATACATATAGACATGCAAACAGACAGAAGCGCTCCTACCTGCCCCCTATTAATGACAGTATTTACAGTACATTACAAAAAGCATCCTTGTGTCCATCTGCTGCTCCTGTTCATCCATATTTCACCCTGCAGATACACCTGAGGTCTGCCAGTGTCTTTGCTTTGCAGTACAAGTTCTCAGTGGCATCAAATAGGCAGGGCACACTACTGCTTCCTCCTTTTTTCTTTATTTTTCTTTTGAGTAGAGGATGTGTAGTTCGCCCAAGAACATGGTGGATTTCTTTTGAGTTCTTCTTTCTTGAGTTCCCAGTCTTCATCTCTCTGGTCTAAGAGGATTCCTTTCATTGCAGCTGTCCTGTGATAGTTTCTGCTCTCCACCTCTGCTCTGGGGAAGAAAGCAAGAGTGCACTTTCAGATACTGAGCACAGCACAGTCACACCACCGTTCACGAGTGGCCCATTCTACATGATCCATCATTTTAATTTAAATTCATGAAGTTGGTGAAGGGCCTGGAGAACAAGTCTTATGAGGAGCGGCTGAGGGAACTGGTGTTGTTTAGCCTCGAGAAAAGGAGGCTGAGGGGAGACCTTCTCACTGTCTACAACTACTTGAAAAGAGGGTGTGGAGGTGGGGGTTGGTCTCTTCTCCCAGGTAACAAGTGATAGGATGAGGAGAAATGGTCTTAAATTGCATCAGGGGAGGTTTAGGTTGGATATGAGGAAAAACTTCTTCACTAAAGGGGTAGTCAAACATTGGAACAGGCTGCCCAGGGAGGTGGTGGAGTCACCGTCCCTGGTGGTATTTAAAGAACGGGTAGACAAGGTGCTAAGGGACATGGTTTAGAGGTGGAATTGGCAGTGGTAGGTTTATGGTTGGACTTGGTGATCTTAAAGGTCTTTTCCAACCACTATGCTTCTGTGATTCACCCTGGACTTAGATAGCAGGAGCAGTTTCAATGCTCGGCACTTTGCAGAGAGGCTGAGAGCAGGCATGGGCTGCTCTGGTCTCGGTGCCATTCCTGGCAGCTCTTACAGCATCCAGGGTAAAGTTCTTCTTATGCAAAAAAAAAATTAAAAAAAATAAATATATATATATAT
>NW_010311259.1:29054-39348 GCF_000700745.2 Antrostomus carolinensis | reverse complement strand
AGCCCTGGGGAACACCACTTGTGAGTGGCCTACAGCTGGATTTAACTCAATTTACCTCCACTTTTTGGGCCTGGCCATCCAGCGAGTTTTTAACTGTCATGACTTTCATAAACAAAAATTGCATTTAGCTGTAGCTTGGCTTATTTTTCCTCTTTTTTCTTTTACAGCTTTTTCACTTCCAGATCTTACGGAGCAGTTTACGCCTCCTGATGTTGCTCCACCGATTCTTGTCAAGATAGTGGAGACAATTGAAAAGAAAGGTAGGCTGAAGAATGATCTACCAGGGGTTTTTTTTTGCATATGGAGCTAAGATTGCAGAATTGGATCCAGAGGTGGCATCTCCTCTTAGGTCTATTAATGCATCGCCTTACTCAGCAAATATGAATTAATCTCATTTAAGGTTTGTTGCATTGGTTTCTGCTCAGTAGAGGTTACTTGGACTCTAGGAGCAACAACAAAGCTTGCCTCAAATAACATTTAATAACTCAATCGGTAATAAGTATTATTGAAAGATAAGGGAGAAAGGTTTGTTATTGCTATAGTTTTTTTCTAACCAATAAACACCTTAAGTTGATTATGGAAATGCCATCATAACATTGAATTGAATATACAGCCAAACATGTAATGTTATGCTCCAAAGCAGGGGAAAAAAATAAATATGAAAAAGTTAAAAGAACTGTTTTTATGCTTCGGGAGCCAGTTCTTTATTTCTCCTGTATGCTGAGCCGGCCACTGTTATTTTTACCGTTTTTTGTTCTCCTGCTTTCCCATGTTGATGTCTCTCCATCCTTTTCTGGCTTTCCCTTTTCTTCTACTATGTCCTGTCTCTTTTGCCCTATATCTCTCCTCCTAGCTCATCCTCTGATGTCACCTTCATAGTCCTAGTAAGGAGAAGCTCAGTGGGTCCTGCTCATTCAGTGGCCTTGCAGCCAGGAAGTGAGAGGAAGAGTAGTGTCCTGATCAGACTCAGGCTGCTGTCCTTGGGGACACAGGTTCTCACATACTGCTGTGACACTTTAAGAGAGCGTAAGCCTTTCCTGAATGAGTGAGACCTTGCTAGTATCAATGAGAAGGGACAGTATTTAGCAACACATTGCATAAGCAACCACTACTTCCAGGAAACACCACTGATACTGTTAAATTGTTGGTGCTCTGCATCCCTGGATATGATCTGTTTTCTTGTCTTCTGTTTCCTCTGAAGTAGGGAAGTTGTAAACAGTATCTTTCACGTGAAAACACTGTATTGATGTCTTTCATTCAGGTGGATTATCAGACATATTAGGTGACATGTACAGACATTTTCTCTCACACTAGTGAAGTAACACTCACCCTACATACACTGTGAGTTTGTGGGCTCTGTGGCTAGTCAAAAGCGACCTAAGGGTTACCTGTCCCGTAGAAGGGGCTCTCTGTTGACTGCAAAGGGTGCCAAAGGTTACACATGCTTGTAACTTGGAAGTCTCAGCTAAATCTTTAAAGATAATGAAGATGTGTCAGAACCTTTGTCATGTCTCTGCACTGTTCCTGTGGGGTGGCCTGACTCAGATTGCTCACTTCTTAACCACCTGAAAGACCTGGTGTTTCCAGCTGGCATGTAGAGTGCAAAGGAAGATCTGGCTCCCATGTTGCTCCTGCAAGCTGTTTTCTTCCCTGGGGTATGTGAATCTGTTTTCTAGTCCTGGCCTTCTCCAGCCAGCCTGTGGAGAGTTGTGCAGAATACATGTGGCTACTAGCTTGGCCAGTCTTTCTGCAGACCCAGCAGTTTGCATGTGCAAAGAGGTGTCTTACAGCCTTAAAAAACAATCACATTCCATAGTGTCTTAGGTGGATGGTGGTGGTAGAATGTTGCTAATTTATACTGTGAGTACTTATTTGAAGAAAACAGAAGTATGTTGTGTCGTGGCAACAGTCATTGGAATATTAACATATCCCATCAATTTTGTTTTGAAGGTCTGGAATGCTCAACATTGTATGGAACACAAAGCTCAAGCAGCTCAGCAGAATTAAGACAAATTCTTGAATGTGGTAAGTACAGTTCTCTTCCTTAAAGCACTAAATAGATTTCGTGGTAAAACTAAAAATAAACTGCTCCTCTTTTCTTTGTTCCCCTACTTAGTTCATATATGTGTGCTGGTTCTGAATAATACAATATTAAAAAGACAACTATAAGTAAAAAAAGGTTTCTACCTTTTCTACTTAGTATGAAAGGTATTTTTCACTTTATCAGGTGTCTTTTTTTTCATGGCTCCACTGCATGTTTTTTCCCCAAGAATAATTATTTTAATCATTTCTTGGTCACTTGCTTGTTCAAGGACTGACAGTCTAGCTGTACAGAGAAAAACAAGGTGTTTTGTTTCTGAAGCAAGATAAAGATGCAGTATTCCTGTAAGGCTGCAGGTTATTATTTTGTAAACAAAATGGCCATTTATTTACATATAGTTCTGTGTGTGCATTTTTTCGGTCCAGTAGGTGGAGAGGCAATAGCTGCACTTTCCCTGTCTGCTACAGAGATGATGCTGGAAGGGAAAGTTTTTTTTGAAAGAGAACTGAATTAATGTTGCTGCAGTAGGCCGTGTTCTCAGTTTTTGGACAGTAAAATGCATTAACAACACACATCTATTCAAGTTTCCTGAAATGTGTTTCCTTCTCTTTTTGTTACTCTTTATTTCTACTCCAGGCTAAAATATACTGGCATGGCAACACTCAGTTGCACTATGAGAGATGAGGAGATATTGTAGGAGGAGTGCTTAACCACACCTTTGCAAGCTGGGGTGTGATGTGTCTGTGAGCTTCCACTGGCATAAAAGAGCACAAAAATACAAGCACTAGAAAATTAAACTCGTTGCATGCCATGTTGCCAAAGGGACAAAAGAAGCAAACTCGAACTCTGAATTAGCTCTCTTCATTTTTAGTAATTGCAAATGTTAACACACTAAAGAGGAAATGATACTGTGAGTTGTCTGTTCTTTCAAATCAAGAGAACGTCCTGTCTTCTGCTGATTGTGGTGGCAGTGAAGTATATGAGTGAACAAGCAGGGAGAGGAGATAAGCACGTGATGCTAGCAGCCTAAGCCATATTTTTAGTATTGCAATTATATTTTTCAGTCCAAATAAATGCAGATTTTTTATAGTACCAACGAATGTATCTCCTAATTTATCTGAATCTCTTTTTAAGTCTCTAAACTGAGGTGTAATTTTATGAAAGGTTAATCTACCTCCTGAGATCAAGAGCTTGTGGTTTACATGTGTTCTTACTTAAAATGTAATTACGTTTGAGAAAAGAAAACAGGACTTCACCTTTTAGTAACAGTGTATCTTTCTGAGTTCTCTTTAAGATAAGATCAGAATCTTCCAGAACAGAGACAGTGCAGTGGTTGTCCAGATACAGCATACAGACATATCTCAACTCCTCTGCCTACTCTCTTTGAATTAGCAGAGGGCTAATACAGAGAGCAAAATCAGCTTTGGTCCCAAAGTTGTGAACTGCATTAGTGTGCTGTTCTGCTTATGGTTAAAATGCTCTCCATATTAATTGGATAACTGCCTGTTAGCTCCAACGCAATGCTGTCTAGCTCCAAAATCAAAGCTGACTTACATCTGACCAGCTTGGCAGATGGAAGAGTTCAGGTCTGTTTATGACATTACACACAAGGAGTTGCACACTACCACAAGTTTATTCTTACTCATGTATTCATTATAATAATTTGGGATATACTTCAGAGAATGGGTCAACACTGAAAGAACCGGGATTTAACTATGCTTATGAAAAAAGAAACATCCTGTGAGCAACAACACTAATGAAACTATTTCTTATGAATTTGTGGTTGAATTTTCTGACACATAATTGCTCTTGTAGAATACGTAGCCACACTGTGAGTTTTTTATCATCACAGGAGGTTCCACTTAAACATGGGGAGAAACTTCTTTACAGTGAGGGTGACAGAGCACTGGAACAGGCTGCCCAGGGAGGTTGTGGAGTCTCCTTCTCTGGTGATATTCAAAACCTTCCTGGATGCAGTCCTGTGCAGCTTGCTCTAGGTGAATCTGCTTTGGCAGGGGGGTTGGACTAAGCCATCTCCAGAGGTCCCTTCAAACCCCTACCATTCTGTGATTCTGTGAGCCATTCATAGTGTCTTTTTTCTCATGTTAACTCTTTGGTGTCTGATGAGAATTGAGCTCATACTGCAAGCTTTCCTTTGGGGAAGACAGAAAGGAGGTAGAGGAGCACTAAGTTTCTCACTACTCCCTCTTGACTGCCTTTTTTCATAGTACATGTAGACACATCATATATCTGATTCCTCTGCCTCCCTGTTGAATTTGGTTTGAATTGGCCAGGTGGGTTCAGGAGTTATTTTACAGGGGACTTGGCTAGACTGAAAAGTTGGTCAGCATTAATACCTCTGAATTCTTGTACCACATGCGGACCTTTGTAAAGACTTAGGACTTTACTATGCCAGAGTTTCATGTTTTAAGATGAACCTTAGTCTTGCTTGTACTAAGTAAATGCTTCTGTATTTTCCTATTTTTATTTTTGCTGCTGATATTCCTTGTTCCAAAGCTAACAAACAGTCCTTGTATGTGACACTCCCAAACCTTAGCCCAAGTCATAACTATCCTGGAAGGATATCAGGTTTAACAAGATAAATCTTAACAGCTGTATTAAACACCAAGCATCCAGTTCTGCACGTGTATATTTGTTTCGATTTACTCACATAAATATTTACAGACTTGGAGCCCCAAGTTGTTAAACTTCCAGTCATAATAGAAGTAGCTACCAGTAGAGAAGCTGCATTTGCCCAAACCCTTGATTAATGCTTACTTCTTACACAAAATAGTTACAGGTAAAATAGAGACCTATTAAAAGTATTCTGCTGTTCTGTAACATTGCCAACCTGCAGCAAGTTACTACTGTTATTCTGAGTTCAGCCCTCCACTGTGTATGACAGAAGGCCCCACGTGGCTGTGGAAGCCATTTGGTTCATCACATGCCAAAGGCTTGGGCATGGTGTTGAGCACTATATGTACTTCATCTCAGCGGTACTTCTTGGCATCTTACATTCTTTCTTAAGAGTTATTCCTCGTAAACCACGTAAGTTAGCAGTTTTGGCTTGGTATAAAGCCCTGATATCATGAGCCTGTATATTTTTTAACTTTCTAATATCTAAAAAGTATGCTGCTCTTTCTTTCCCTTTAGATGCCTCTTCATTGGATTTAGAAACATTTGATTTGCAGTCTTTGTCAGATGCTCTCAAGAGATATCTCCTGGATCTGCCAAATCCGATCATTCCAGTAGCTGTTTACAGTGACATGATTTCTATCGCTCAAGGTATGATTATCACATTATTTCAAATGTCAAACAAAAAACCCCTTTTATTAGAATTCTGAATATCCAGTGGTCCAGCTGTCACCGACAGAACAGGGAAGATAGATTCTGCACAACCTGGCAGCATCTCAGAAAGCATACATACCTTCACCACTTTTAATGAAAACTGTTTCAATTCAGATCTAGACATGCATTATTTACTTACCTATTTAGGTAAACATAATGGAAAATATAAGGTATAACACAGTTCTCTTAATTTTAGTAAGTAAAATGACTATAGAAGAACTTTGGGGAAAAATCAAGGACTTACCTGTATGCAGAAAGCTAATTTTTAACTTTTTATCAGTGCTGACAAAGTAAATGTATTAGAGGTCATGGTGTTCTGCGGTACGTTGGGAGTTGCAGATTATGAAGTGAGAAATACATGCATGTAAGATTAATCATCTGCAATGATAATTTCAAAAAAGAAGAGTTTATAGGCTTTCAGCACGTGGGCCAAGCATTCTGTTATATATCTCAGGACAGGATATTGTTACTGGTAACCTTCAAAGTTAGAACAGCACCTGTGAGACTTATCTAGTGCATCTCAGAATTACCCAATCATGTGTGACGCTAAACACAAGACAGACTTCTACCAGTACACTCTGAACACATTGTGGTTTTTACCAAAATGCATATCTGTTTCCATTTGACTTTTGAATACTTGTTCTTTACTCTTCCTTGAGCATTTCACTTTTTTCAAAAGAAGAAAGAAGTCTTACAGTACTAATGAAGGACAGAATTATTTTTTTCTCCTGTAAAATTAATTCTTCCAAAGGAGTAACATATAGTTTCATTTTACTTGTTGAATATTCCTGTGCTGATATCAAGAGCCTTTTATCTTTTTGCTTGCAGAAGTGCAGAGCTCAGAGGAATACGCTCAGTTGCTGAAGAAACTCATCAGATCTCCAAATATACCTCCCCAGTATTGGCTCACACTTCAGTATTTGCTCAAACATTTCCTCAGAGTTTGTCAAGCCTCCAGCAAAAATCTCTTGAATGCAAGGTCTCTGGCTGAAATTTTCAGCCCTCTGCTTTTCAAATCCCAGACAGCAAGGTACGTGGGTCACCTTTATTATATTTTGTACTGTAAATATCGGTTAGTTATATACAAAATTAAGTTTAATTAATTCATTTTCTGACCTTATACTTCTAATGTGGAGGGCATTGTTGTAAATTTTTCCAGTGTTTTTTGAATAATTTTAATGTAAGCTTTTGTATTTTTCCTAGTTCTTACTAATTTATCTCTTGCAGCTCTGATAATACTGAGCACCACATAAAAATCCTAGAGGTTTTAATCACAAGTGAATGGAATGAGAGACAGCCTGTACCAGGTAAAAAATATTTTTAATTTAAAAAGATATATACCATTGTTTTCTTAAATACTAAAATTCAATTGAAGGACAATAAATGCTCATTGTTTTTCTTTTTTCATCAAACTTGGTGCAAAAGTTCGTAATTACAGAACTAAGTAGAAGTTGTTCATATGTTCTGTCTATAGTGGTGTGCAACATTTGTTTCATAAAAAATTATCTTTTTCATTAAAGTAATTTTAGTATTCATTGTTTTTATAGCCTTAGGACTTTCATTTCTTTTTCAGTAAACTGTGAATAGGAATTTGTGAATTTTTAAGATCTGTAAACCAATAGAATGCGTTTCATACAGTGGTGGTGTTGGGGGGTAAATTCTGGAGATTTTCTTTAGCTCTCACTCTACTCGCAGGCAAATTTTCTTAGAACTACAATACCCTATAGAGATCATCAGAAGAAAGTAGGATTTTCCCCTTTATTTGCATATATGTGTTTTTTATTCCAGAGACTGAAAAGATTTATTTATCAATTTCAATAAACAACATGGCAAATATTATAACCCTGTTCAGTAAAGTTTGATTATACTTGAATTGATTCTGTGAGTAAGCAACTAATTTTGTCAACAAACACTAAAACCCACCTCTAATTTATGCAAAAATCCCTATTTTTAAATCACGTATTTGGTAGGAGCAAGCAAAGTTGCTAACTATGTGCAAAGGAAACTATTAATGCCGGGAGTCTTTAGATGTTAGTTTAAAGTAATTCCTTTTACAGCTTATTAACAGAGAATATCCGGACAAGGGTTAGGGTGATGGTGAACAGAACATTGGGCAGGCTGTAGCTTTCCAGCTTCTATTCAAAGTACAAGGTAAAGTTCATGGCAGTAGGATTTGTAGGGTTGCTTAAGATTTGGAGAGCTAGAACACAGCAGCAGAAACGAAGCAGCAGCAAAATACCTTTTTCTCTTATTTCAGGTAGGTGCAATGCATAATAATCCCCTTCATCAAATAATGAAGATTAATTTTAAATGTCTAAGATTTTTGTTCCTACTGCTTTGATTGGAAGGCTTTCCTAAGCTTGCCAGTTCTATTAGTTAGGAACCTTTCCCTAACGTTTCGTGTACATCTGTTTTCAGCTAGTTTATACCTATTCGGTTTTGTGCAATCTTGTCAAAACAGTTAAGCAGGCGTTTCCAGAACCATTGTATATTTTTCTTTCTAATACTTCATAACAACTAGGAGAGTCCAAACTTTTAATGACTATTTGTCCTGTTTTACTAAGAACCAGCAAATAACTGTTAATTGTCAAAGAATTATTTTCTTTGCCACCTGTTATAAGCCTTAAAAAGCAAAATACTTTATTGATTCCTCTAATATTCTAAAGAGTTTGCTACTAGTGTTTTTAAAAATTAAATGTTTGCAAATGCTTTAGAGTATGTAAATTTATGTGGCTAGAGGCACTGATTGGGAGGTTACAAAGGTGGGGTCAACAGTTGAGAGTTTCTTAAGTTGCACTTAAGAGATCACTTGGTTGCATATCATCCTGAGTTGCTTCATCTGAGGAAAGTATAAAGTGAAATGTATTGATGTTAGAACTACTAATGAGGACAAAGAGTGTAGTCATCTTGAGAGTATCATTAGAAAGCTTGAAGAAATGTGGCTGTATCCATCGGATTTGTAGGGTTTGACGCTACATTAATAGTTATAATCTAACATTTGCTTGGTTTTAGTAGTGCTTCTGCATTAATTAATACTTTGTAATGCAATAGTTTATTTTGAGGATCCTCCTGGGATTTTTCATATGATGTGTTACAAAAATAGAACTCCTCTGTGCATTTCAAAGTCCATCCTGGCCAATGGAATGGTTTTTAGTAGGACATTTGCACATCCATTAATATGCTGAAAAAAACATCAGATACAAATTTTCAAGCTTTGTAGTCTATGCTTAGCTAGCCTCTGCTCTTAGGCCTTTAAAGCACTTGATAATTTTCAAAAGTTGAGTCTTAATAGAATGTTTTGTAAATTTACAGGTTTAGGACATGAGTGTGTTTTCCACGCCAAAATCATTCAGTGACCTGATCATCTGAATTGCTCTGTTTTTATAGTTCTCATAGAAGACTCTTAAGATGTATTTTTCAGAATTATCTTCTTCAAGATTATTGCTTGTAATGGCTTGAGTTTCCATAAAAGTTGTTGAGACATGGTAATAAAAGGAAGATTCCTAGAAAAGATAACTTACTTATCATATAAGTGTTCTGAGAATGACAATCTATAATAGAATTTTTAAAGTGCAGAAGTTAAGAGATTTTAAACAGAATTAATCTTGTTGAAAATAATGTAACAACAACTAACCCATAGCAGGGAGGCAAATGCTGCCAGGTTTCTTCTCTTTTTCACAGGCTGAAGTGCTAACTTCCTCCTTTCTGTTTTGTTTTTTCTTTCTCTTATTCTCAAGCTTGGATGAAAACATTCTGTCTAAAAGGAAATGTGCATACAGTTTTAGCAGTATCTTACACAGTGTGTAGATATGTTAAATGTAGTGTTGGAGAGAATGGATCTGAATAGGGAGGAGATCTTTGCACAACTGTGGGGTTTTTTCTTGTTACATCACCAACTAATTATTCTTCTTTCCTCAAAGCAACCGAAAGTATACGATTGGTCCTTATATCTTAAAATTAGTATCTTAAATTGGGCATCTTTAATTGCACATCTTTTAGTTAGTGTGATGGTTTGCACACAGTAAGGGAAAAACAGGAGTTACTCCTAGACCATTACTTGGTTTTTATTTATTTATTGATCACGTAATAACTCTGGACTGATTTTTTTTTTTCCCTCTGCCGCAGTGTTCAACAGCAAACTACACATTTTAGTTTGTGAGTTAGGATAATGCTTAGCCCTCCACAGAAGTTGAGGTACTAAAGTTAAAATACCTGTTGTGCATGCCCATGTGTGTAGTAGGTAAAGACGAAGTAATGTTGCAGAAGTAAGATTGGAGAAATGGTTGGTGTTTTGAATAATTGGTAACGAGATCCATTTTCTGATTCCTGTCTCATTCTTCAAGTTTATCAGTAAGAGAGCCAAAAGATGGTGTTAGTGGGCAAGCTGAGTGATTTAGCATCCTGTTCTAACACCCCAACTTGATGAACAGCCACATGAGCTTTAATTTACAGAGTAATACTGATTTTACAGTCAGAAACAATGTGCATGCCTCTAAAGATGCTATTAAAAATGGTATTATTAGAGGAAAGTATCTTAATTGTAAGAGGTTATAGCTAACAGTGCTGCTTATGTCTCACAGGATCTTACACATCATATAAAAGTGTGAAGATGCATGTGCTTTTAGAGGTAAATATTGGAAAATAGGCTGTTGTTGTAGGTATAGAAGACTGGAAGTTTTTTCCAGTTAATTTGCGGGGATCCTGAAGGCTCTTGGCTTTCCCATTGGAGGGGGCCTGCCCTGTATGCAGGTCTCAGAGCCGTCTTTGGGGGCCTGGCAGGTGCCTGGGGCAGTGCAGTTGGTTTGGAGCTGGTAGCTGAGAAGGCAAGTTCTTCAGAGGAAGGTGGGGTGATGGGAGAGTTGGGACAGGATTTTGGCGGGGAACTCATGGCGAGGTGGGTGGGGG
>NW_010311259.1:0-28858 GCF_000700745.2 Antrostomus carolinensis | reverse complement strand
GGACGTGGGGAGCTGGTGGCATTGCAGGCACATGGACTGGAGAGGAGCAGAGGAAAAGGTACTGCAGTGGCGAGGAGCTGCCGTCCTGTACAGATCGATTGAAGCCTCTAATGGCCTGTGCACTAACTGAAGGCTGAGCTGCTTCATCTAGACTGTCTATTCCAGATTATTCCTGTTTCCCCAGCTTGTAAATAAGATTGTAAGTAATGGTTCAAGCTATGAAGTACTGCACCTTTAAGCATAAAGAGGTAGGTTTTACTACTCACAGGGTCGTAGCTAAGAGTGTCTGATGCAGTGAGTCTGCCTTACACCTAAACCGCTCGCTTGCTGGTGGTGGGGTTAGAATCATGTCAGTATTGCCAAGATGGAGACACTTTGCTTTTAGCTGCACAAAGTATTGGCAAGTGTGGTAGCGTTCCTCATAGAATCGGACACAAAGCTCCCCTGGGCTGCTGCCCACAGTCTTGTTGGGAGTGTCTTAGGCACACAAACAAGTATGTAGGAACGCTATCCCTTGTCAAGACTTTTCTGCATCATGTCACGGGCTTGGCTGTGCGGTCGGTGGCGGTGTGGAGCGTGTGGAAGGCGGTCGGTCTGTCCCAGGGAGAAGAGCTGGTGTCGTACCCAGGGGATACAGCGCGTCCGTGCCTCACCCAGCAGAGGGCTCCCCTGATAAGCGAATAAAAAACAGGTTTTATACCCGGCATACTGGGAGGAAAACACTTTGGTGGTCGCCATACCTAGGAATCCTGGATTCTTGCATTAGGTTTTGACCATAGTCTTTGCCTAGTATTTCTCAATACCTAATTGAAAGCATTTGGTAAACTGAAACAACGTGCACGATGTTATTAGAATTTTTTACAGATTGATGTGTGTGTGTATTTGTGTTAAGTATGTGTAACACACACAGTCAAACTGTCAGAACTAATCAGCTCTTTTCCTGCTTCATACATAATTTTTTAGAAAAAAAATGCTTTCTAGCAAGAAGAACATTGTGAGTATGACTGCAAAAAATAGTAGGCTGCTGACTTTCTGCAAATGTAAATCTATAGATACAATGGGTGCTACTGAAGATTTTTAAATTTAAATTTAAATGGAAGTTAAGATAGGACAATTGTGTGAAAATGCAGGTGTGTGCATGCCAATATCTTTTTGTGACAAGACATTTGATTACCTTCTGCAGAATGATTAGGACCTCATTTTTGCACAAGGCACTGGAATTTAAAAAAAAAATACTTAGGAACAAAGAATTATCTTTTATCTGTGCTTTTTAGAATGATAAACAATTCAGTGAAGTAGATTTGGCTTGTCTTTTCTCCTTTAATGGTTCAGAAACACAGGTTACCTTCTCCATATGGAGTCGGCTGTACTTTATGACTGTGCTGCTTTAAATTATATGTAGAACTGACAATTGTTCAAGTAGGCAAAGGCTAAAACTAGAAAAGTAAAGGATTGTTATAGGTGAAGCTAATCAATCAACTGTATATCATCAAAAATGTACTGCAGATATTTGGGATTTCATTATGAGGTACCAGGTGGGTTTGGTGTTTTGTAGCATAGGAAGATTTTGGTAGGTGGGGTATTCAGGACATGAAAACTTTTCAGTGCCATTTGACTGCCATAAGGAGCACAAGCTGGTCTCAAGGAATGAAGCTACTAGATGTTCTCACTGTTTCCAGCAAGTGGGAGGAAAATATTAGTCCCCTTCTCTTCTTTCTCTAAATGAAATCTTGTGGTCTGCTTCTCCTTTCACCTTGAACTTATTTCCTTGTAAAAGTATATCTGACAAAGAAGTTAATCTCTGTAGGCAAAGGGGAGCAGGCTCTTCAGTTGCTTCTTTGCTCCTTTAGCCAGTCTGACCTCCGTCAAACACTAAGGAAAGGAAAATAATTTGCCCTAAACTGCTCTCTTTCTGTACAGTCCCTTTTCCTGCCTGCCTGCCCAGGGAATGAACAGTCCTGACATACTGGAAAACACCATGGATATGAACAGCTGTTTTTTCTACTATTTTCAGTTTATAGGAAATTGATAAAATGCCTCACAGTGTCATGCTAAGGGTCTTCAAGCAGCATCTGTATTTGTAATCCAGTGTGAGTGTGTGAGAGGTGCTGCTGTGCTTGCAAGCAGGCTTATTTGCTTGCACAGGGCTGCTCTGAGAGATGCAGCTCTTTTCAACAAAGATTCTGATTCTGGTTTTTTTCAGAAGTAAGTTAGTTAGCCACTTCCTGTATTTGTCTGTTCATGTTTTCCTGACTTTAATACTGTGCTCAGCAGCTAGTGACAGAGACTATTTTAAGTCCTCTTACAATGGTCTTCTCATTTACTTAGCTAAAATGAGAAAGTTAGCCCTGCATTGACCACTTGTTAGCTGATGACAACTTTTACTTTGAATCTGGCTCCCCCTCCCCCACCTGAAATCCCTAGCTCAGCAAATATTTGAACGTGCCCAAGTTAATCATGAAACTGAGATCTTTATCTGAGAGAGACGTGCAAGCTACCAAGGGTGGTGGTTCCTTTTTTTTTTTTTTTTTTAACAGTACTAAAGTCAGGTTCACTTTTTAATGATGAACCAACCAGAGTAAGTGGATACCTTCGGCACAGCACAGAGCTTTAAGCAGTTAAGAAGAGAGAGAAGGCTTGGATTTTCTCACTGCATGTTGCAACTTTTTTAAGGATTTTTATGGAACGTTGGTTGGAAAGCAGAGCAGTCTCTTTTTTGGAATTTTTTTTTTTTTCTTCATTGCTTCAGAGAAGCTTCCTAGGAAAAGGAGGTTTTGGGGTGGTTTTTTAAACAAGATTTTTATAAGAGGAAACCAGTTTTTCAGGTTTTTTGATTGTATTTTCAGGCTGTATTACAAGAGCAAGCATTTGTGATGCATAATTTACAAAGTAAGTGATTTTGAATTTCTGTATGTGTCTTCTTCATCACCTTCATATTTTGCTATAACTGGTTACCATGTAGAGCTTTCAAGGTCTTAAGGTACATGAGTGCAAGTCAAATACCTCAGTACCTCTCCAGGTTATTCAGGGAATGGGGAATCTGCCTATCTGCCTCCTGTCTTTTCTTGCCTGCAGGCTAGGCTAGTCTGAGCTGCGCACTAACCTGATTATACAAGTGTGGGCAGTCCAGAATTTGGCCACCAGTGAAACCCTGGGGAAGTAATTTTTCCTGAAAGCTTTTATTCAGTGGAATAAAAAATC
The DNA here is from genome assembly GCF_000700745.2 of Antrostomus carolinensis. Taxonomy (NCBI): domain Eukaryota; kingdom Metazoa; phylum Chordata; class Aves; order Caprimulgiformes; family Caprimulgidae; genus Antrostomus; species Antrostomus carolinensis. The sequence continues at coordinate 25,657 of NW_010311259.1, read as the reverse complement.
TTACTGATCCCACATGAGACCTAAATGCAGCAATGTAGTTTTTGTAGGAAATCTTTATAACCTAATTTAAATAATTACTTTGGCAACTCAACTGTTTGAGTAGCAGGTGGGCTAAACCTCCAAGTTCAGTGTTTGGACTTGTGTCTGGGATGATTTTAAGTATCCTATTTCATTTTGGAAATGGAAGGAATCTTTGGAGCATGTCTACCTCAACAGGGAGGGGAGAGTCTACTTCAGAATGAATTTAAGCTTGTTAAAGTATAAAGCAAACTAGCATGCATTTTTTTGTAGCTCTTGGTACTTCAAACATGTTCTTGTATGTTAATGCTTGTCCAAAAGGGGTAAGCTGCTGAGGGGCACAGAGAGGGGGTAGATAGGTGTGAAATATTTGAGAAGGATATAAATTGTGTTAATTTTATTTAATGAGCATTTGTGAGATAGAGCACATTTCAGCTGCACCAGGATTTCTTATGATGTAGGCACAGATAGTTGCTACAGCTACTCTTTGTTGTGGTTATTTTTGGTATCTGGTTTTCTACCCCCATAGATTATAGTGAGTATAAAGCATTCACGTTGCTTTACATAGCATTCTGCTCTGGAATTAATAGTCTCTTCTGTGAATGTTTCTTCCAAGAAGTCTGAGAGAGGTACAGTCAGCACAGGGGGGAGTTAAGGAGTATTTCTAAATGGTACGAGGATACCGATGACATAAAGTCAGGTGAGGAAGGAGACACTGACAAGGGGCTCTTGCTTTTAAAAAGAATTAACTTGTAAATATCTCAATGAGAACAAGGTAGAGAAACAGTGTGAAAGGGCAGACTAAATCTTGTTAAATCCTGACAAACTGGCCTTTTATGTTCAGCAAAATCATGTTTCAAGATTTCTCTCAGTTTTTACTTTATTCCATGGTTTAGACAAGTCTGCTGAATGTAAGATTACAATATTTGGGTTTGGGATTTCAAAATGAGTTAATCTAGATCAAATCGAACTGTATTTTAATATGAAATAATAAGGGAGGGAAGGCATCTCTGCAGTAGGCACATTTTATATAACAATATCAAGTGTATCAGACCTATGTGTCCATTAAAGTAATAGAAATCTGCACAGTTTTAAAACAAAATCCCTATTTCATTATGTGGAGATAGATGTGCCTCTGTCTGTATGTAAAATGGATATGTACTGGATACACACACACAGAGTTATACTCTTTTCCCTTCTGCACGTACAGGAGGTCTAGAAGCCTTTTAAAGCTTTTTGAATGGTAAACTTCAGGCATCGAAGCAGGAGGTGCAGTGAGATATGACCGACCTACTTCTGAAGGGAGCTGCTCTGTGTGTGAGCGTGCGTGTGTGCGCGTGTGTGTAAGAGCTACGTGCTGCAGCATATCAGCCTTTTGTCATCCTGCCAGGATTGGACTGTACCATGCTGCAAAGTCAGGAAAACGAGCTGGGAAGGCGGGCGTGGAGAGCCCACTCACTCCTTTTTTTTGTAATACCAGGTTTATATTGCAGTTCTGCTAAATGTAGATTCTTCCTGAAACTGAAATTGTTTTAAGATTAATGTAGAACAAAATGATGAAACAGGAGTGGTCTGGTGACATTATTTTGACATGATTGGCTGAGGATTATGATGTAATAGGTTACAGTGCAGCCCCTTATAGGTTTTAAAATGAATTCCAAGACACCATTACAAAGAGAGCCTGACTCTTTTCTTGTATCTGAGCTTACTCAGTGAAACTCATACAAATGTACAGTACTGTTTGGAATATGGAAGAACTGGATATAGAATATCCTAAGACAGATATAAATTGTGGCACAGACTTGATGTTTTACATAGAAATGGATCCACCAGGTAAAACTGCAGTCTTATTATGGAAGACTTAATTCTTTTGGTCTTTATAATAGCTGCTGAAAAATTATTAGTGGATATGTAGGATTTCTTTACTTTGTCATTGATACAAATAGTTTTTCTTTTTCCTTTTTTCATAAATTAGAATTAAATTGTGGTTTAATGCATGGTTATAGTAATTAGAATCATAACCTGTAGAAATACCTGTCTGCTTACTTAATTTAATTTTTACTGAATTGACCTATTTTGTTTTGATTTTCTTCTGTCAGATGTAGTTCTAGTTCTGCTATTATATCATTAACATTTTGTATTTCTTTTATTATTATTTGTAGTCACACTGTGACTAAAAGGAGATGTTGTAATAACATTTTTATTTCCTGAAACAGTGATTAAAATTCGTTGTTTTGGATTGTTTGAAGAAAAACAGATTTTAAAATCTAGCAATATTAATTGAATACCTGATAATTGCATCATTTTTTCATACTCATTGCAAATTTAAAAACATGATCTTTTGTAGCTGATCATAATATATAGGGCAGGGACATTCATAAAGAATGGTGTACTTAGTGGCGAACTAAAAGAGCTGAGTTGATTTTTAATCCTGATTCCAATGTGGTCCCTCTTGCTCCTATGTCAGGAGTGCTGCAGTATCTTCTCTGGCACCCACTGGTATACGTATGCAGCTTTGACATTGAGAAAAGGGGGATGTGGTTTTTAATCATTCCTGGCATTTGGAACACAATTTATTCTGTAGAATAGTAAGATTAACACCAGGGGCATTTGGGTCACAGATGGGTTTCTTAAAGTGGGTTGGTTTTTTGGTTTGGATTTTTTTTTTTTAGCAAATCATCGCACAGAATGCTGAGGATCACAAAAACCCAGTTCTTCTTAAAATGTACAGTTTGCATCTTCTATTACTCAGCTTCTAGGTGAGGAAGCAGCAACACTGCTCTAAGATCATTACACAGGAGTTAAAAAAAAAAAGAAATTTTACATGTTTTATTATTTGTATTCACTTGAAGATAGTGGAAGAAGGTAAAAGCAAACTTCAGAATTTTTTTTCTCAAATGTTTTATTCACAGGCAGAGGAGATGAGTATGGCGTTATATTTTGCTTAATATGTGTTATTGCAAGAGTAACATACTTTTTTGAAACTGTACATCATTCTTGTTGAATTATATTGTTTTCAGTAAAATACCTTGATTCCTCCAATTTCTTCTAAAGACTTAGTGATGGGAAAACTACTTTGTAACTATGTTTTTTTTTTTCTCATTGGTGGAATAATGTGGAATTTCAAGGAATATATGGTCAGGTTTTCTATGAGTTATACTCAATTTTTTTTCCCCTTTCATCTGCAGCACTGCCTCCTAAGCCACCAAAAGCTAATACTGTAGTTAACAACGGCATGAATAACAACATGTCATTACAAGATGCTGAATGGTACTGGGGAGATATCTCAAGGTAAATCAGCTCAAGACATGTTTTTCTTATGTTTGGCTTTATCTTCTTTCTATGCTATTCTGTGTGTATGTATTATGCTTAAGTATAGAAAAAATGCAGTTCTAAGGGCTGTTTTTAGGATATTTTCCTACACAAGCATATTATGTTTGGTTTTATTCCAAACATGACTAAAAAGTTACTGGCAGTCAGTTAGAATGTAGTATGTGAAATGATTGTTCTGTTACTTAAGGCAGCTCTGTGCAATGCTAGTATGAAAGGACAATACCAAGAAATATGTATTTTCTTCTTGTTTTTTATCTAGAACCTCGTCTGTAGGTACAATAGTTAGCAAGCCAGACCAACAAGTGCCATATATTAACAACATTTTTAACTGTACTATATATAGGTACATTAGGCCAGCACTGGCTGCTCCAATTGTGCAGGCTTGTATGAACAAGCAGAAAGACCTTCGCATTAACATAATTTTGTCCAGCAGTGAGAGGACATAGGACATACCATTTTTATATCACAGTTGTTCTCCAGCAATGTTAAATAAGCTATTAAATAACTGTATTTATTAATATGGAGATCAAGAAGGCTTATAAAAAACACATATTTTAAAACAGAAGAACTTAGAGCACAGCAAGAGGATAAATGAGTAAGTAATAGCTGAAATCATCGGTTACTTTTGCTTTCATTTTAGAGAAGAAGTAAATGAGAAGCTTCGAGACACTGCTGATGGAACGTTTTTGGTACGAGATGCTTCAACTAAAATGCATGGGGACTACACACTTACACTAAGGTAAGACTAGTTATGTTAGGTCTATAATACATGACAGTAAAACGCAATACTGCATTTAAAATATGATGTTCTTTAGGAAATAGTACTTGAAGTATGCCTAACTTTTCAACAAACTTTTTTTTGCAGGAAAGGAGGAAATAACAAATTAATCAAAATATTTCATCGAGATGGGAAATACGGCTTTTCTGACCCATTGACTTTCAACTCTGTGGTCGAGCTAATAAACCACTACCGGAATGAATCTCTAGCCCAGTATAATCCTAAACTGGATGTAAAATTGCTGTATCCAGTATCTAAGTACCAGCAGGTAATTTGGTCTATTTTCTTTGTGTTTCACTTAAATACAGAGAAATTACTGCAGTCTGGGGAGTCATTTATCATTAACTTCAGCTCTATTAATATTTGAAAAAACGAAGTGGGTATAAAAATGGATATATGGTTTTTTTTTTTTAAAACCAACTCCACAGTTTGCATATAAATAATTAAAACTTTAAATACTGCAGATACATTATTAAGAATAAACTTAGGTTAATAAATATCCCACTCAGTAATGATGAAATATATCATTTTCAGTATAAAGCTGAACACTTGCAATGCAAAATTGCTTTTTGTCATTAATTTCTCATTTGCATATTATGCCTGTAGTGTGTTATATATATCCATATTGATAAAAGAGGAGTCACATTTACTATATAACTATCTAGGCTTTTTTAAGCAGTTTTATCCCTGTGAAAATCTGTGCAATGTAATTGTTTTTCCCTGAAAATCTGTGCAATATAATTGTTTCTTCACGGAATATCTTTCCTTCTGCTCATCATTCCAGGATCAAGTTGTAAAAGAGGATAGCATTGAAGCAGTGGGAAAGAAATTACATGAATATAATACCCAGTTCCAAGAAAAAAGCCGAGAATATGACAGACTTTATGAAGACTACACAAGAACATCTCAGGTGAGCTAGATTTGATACCAAAGGGAAGGCAGATTTCTGTTTTAGAAGAACATTATTGTAAATTCATACTACCATCTTCCTCTATCCTCCTCCTCTTCTCTTCTGCCACCACACCATTGCCCAGAGGAGGAAACATATCTGATGTGCTTGCTCGGTATAGTAGAATCGCTTACTCATGTTTGAACAGTCAGCACCTGTAACCTAACCCACCCCGTGCCCAAGCCTGACACCTGCATCCACAGCAAGCACACAACTGTCTTGATTTACTAACACTTCTGCATACTGACCTCATCAAGCTGAGTTACAGTTTTCAAGACACATTTGCAGGGAAGCATTTTATTTTATTTCTAGTTCTTGAAGGCTCTGGTTTCATCTGTGCAGGGTAGAGAGATGACATGTGTAGATACAGTGCAGGAATAAAAAGCTGCGTCTATCCTTCTCTCAACTTAATCAATGATGAGCCAAGTCTTGAAGTGCCAGTGAATTAATGCTGTTTTACAGACCCAGAATCAGAACTGCTGCTTAAAATTTTAGGAAATTCACCTAAAAATAATTGATGAAAGGTGGAGAAGTGCAGGCAACTTGAACCAATGACTTAAAAGACTTACCTATTGACTAGCTATGTAGGGGCAGGAAGCTGGACTAGATGACCTCAAGAACTGTCCAGTCCAATATCTTCCACTTTTATTTCAGAAAGCCAGATGAGCCTCTAAGGACATTAGTTGGTACGAAGGTCAAAGTGCATTGCCGTAAGGCTCTAATCATCATAAATAAAATTTATTTATACAAAACAAAGATTGTACTAGCTCTTTGTCTAGCGGTTTTTCTTTCTTGGAAAACCTCATCATAGAAAGCCTTGTCATGGTAGCCTTTTGCGCAGACCTGTTCTCTCTGTGTTACAAGGCTCTGCAGACAGAATGCGTTCTGGCAAAGGGGTATTGAGGTCTTCTATTATAATATACTGAAATGTTTCTGTGATACAAGCCAATAAATCATCCCTTCTGTCTGATAACAACTGTAATAACAATTATTTTATTTTCAGGAAATTCAAATGAAAAGAACAGCTATTGAAGCATTTAATGAAACAATAAAAATATTTGAAGAGCAGTGCCAGACGCAAGAAAGATACAGTAAGGAATACATTGAAAAATTTAAACGGGAAGGAAATGAAAAAGAGATACAAAGGTCAGTAGTTGTATTTGCATTTAAAGTTGTCATGATTTTGAAGAAAGAAGTGGTGCCAAGTATACATCTGCCTAAAACTAAAACACGATGGCACGTTTCAAATTGTTTATTTGTAAGCAAAGCAAGCCTCAAATGGGATAGATAAGAACTTGCAAAATGTAGAGCTGCATCTAAAGAAATAACGTATTCTCGTAAGTGTCTATACCGCTAAATAGCAAATTATAAAGTTATGAATAAGGCATCATCAGAGTGTAACCTACCACATTATTCCATTCAGAATTATGCACAACTATGAAAAACTGAAGTCTCGAATAAGTGAAATTGTGGACAGCAGACGTAGATTAGAAGAGGATTTAAAGAAGCAAGCAGCTGAATATAGAGAGATAGACAAGCGTATGAACAGCATTAAGCCAGACCTCATACAGCTGAGGAAGACAAGAGATCAGTACTTGATGTGAGTATCATTATGAATTAACAATTTTTTTAAAAAGTTTTGGGGTTTTTTTTAATTAGTATTCAACTTCTGTGACTAACAATTAATTTTATTTGCAATGATTGTTCAGGTGGCTGACTCAAAAAGGTGTTCGGCAAAAGAAGCTAAATGAATGGCTTGGAAATGAAAATACAGAAGAGTGAGTATTAAAAAATTTAAGTATTTCTGGTAATTCAAATCATCTTACACAAAAGTGTGATATATTTAATGCCTGGACCAGACAGGAAATTGCAAGCCTAGGTCTCCACTAACAATGTACACTGTTCATACATGGCAGCCTACATTATGCAAGTATTAGAAAGGACTCTGTCTCACCCGCTGCTCTCCATTACTCAGGAAAGTGCATGATCGAGTTACTATAGCAAAGCATAGTAATGATCTTTAAACTGTGTCTTTATTCTTACCAACAAAATAAAGATCATAAGGTGTTAGTATCTTACAGAGATGCTGGATGGATACGGATGGATAGATTGTTCAGGTCTTTTAGGCATGTGCAGGCTTTTTCCAGATTTCAAGTGTTGGTGGTATGATGCTATCTGGTATAGAAGTACCCACATCAGTGTATTTACATTGCTATCGGAGATGACAGAATCATAGCATCACAGAATGATTTGGGTTGGGAGGAACCTTAAAGATCATCTAATTGTAAACCCCCTGCCATGAGCGGGGACACCTTCCACTAGACCAGGTTGCTCAAAGCCAAAGCCTCATCCAACCTGACCTTGAACACTTCCGGGGAGGGGGCATCTATGACCAAGAAGTCATGGGCACCCTGTTCCAGTGTTTCACCAGCCTCACAGTAAAGAATTTCTTCCTAGTATGGTAAAGTTGTATATGCTGAAGCGTGGTCCTTCTCTGGTTTTGTGGTCTAGTTAATTTTTCTGGGAAATGGCACGATAGTGTTCTGTCATTTCAGCAATTCAATTTACTATAGGTTCTGACAGGGGTTTGTCTAATTAATATGTTTCACCTAATTCCTGGGAAAAAAGCACCTGGATGGTGTGAAGGTAGACCAAATTTAAACAAAAGCAAGCCACAAAATAATATCAAAAGTCTAGTAAGAGTGAAGAATGAACAAACAGAAAAACAAAGTTGTCTGAGTAATATTTGTATCAACATTTTCTGCCTATATAGTTTCCTGTGCGTGCCTTCTACACTGCCTGGTTGAACATATAGCAAAAGCAGCAAACTGATAATGACTGTTTTGTAGATTTACATTTTAGCCTTGTCCACAGCTGTTCTAATTTGGCTTGGTTTATTTAGTTTCCTACTGTTATCCTGGAAATTGTGCATCTCTGCTGTGACTGCACTGGTAGAAGCAGGGGATAAAAATCGTATACATGTTTTACAGTCATGTTGTTCACTTAGTCTTAGCGCAGCTTAAAGATGATATGATGGAGAATATGTAGGCACCTGTTTGCAACAGTACTCCCATCACTTGAACGGTAGACAAAGAACAAAGCCAGGCCATAGTTTTAACATAGCATCAAAATAGTAAGTGAAACTGTTTTTACAGAAAATCTTCCTTTTGTCTTACTCTGTGTCTCTCCTTGCCAGTGAGTCTGGTAAGTGCTCAGATTTCTGCCGAAAAATTAAACTTTTAGAATATGAGTTTAGGAAAAACATTGTAATGCAGAAAAAAAAAAATCAATATAATGATCAGCAGAGAAAACAGGAGTCGCTTTCTCTAGGTGCTGGTTGAAAATAGAGCCACTGCCGAATGCATTTCAGCATCAAGTAGGACAAAGGAGTATGATGGGATAAGGGACCTAGAGAGTGTAAAAAGAACCCTTGTTTCTGAAAAATTGAATTCTTTGAGATCGCTAATTTCTGTACACTAATTTGAGAATCTTCAGACAGGACTGTGGATGCGTGAGAAGTCGTGTTTTCGTAGACCAAGGAAAACTGGTTAAAAACCTATTACAGAGAGAATAAATACATTAGCCATACACAGACTGATTGCAAGCTGAGCAGGAGACTCATGGCTCAGCAGTACAGGCTGCTGGGGGAGTAGGGGGCTCTGGAAATGCAAAGCGGTTTCCACAAAGCTCAACCAGTGACGTCGCCTTTCATGGTGGGCTTAGCTCGGAGAATTCTCTATAACTCTAAAACAGCTTTCTAGTTGGTGGCTCTTTTGGTAGAGAAGGGTCTATATTATGTGCTTTTCTCATAATCAGGTTATAAGGGGAGAGAGAGAGAGCACTCTGCTATTCCACCCTTTCCACAAAACCATCTCCCTGATAAATAATGAATCCATCTACCTGTACAACTGCTCATAGCTTTCTCAAGCTGCAGGTGTAGTTGATACATTGCATGGTTTTTCACTGCTGACCAAGTGTTCTGATGTTTGGAAATGAAGCTGGCTCAAAGTGTATTGATTTCATTGGGCTTGCTATTTACCAAAACAGTGAGCAACGCTAGAAGTACTGAAGTACTCACAGCAGATTCTGGAAGATAACACAGCATCCTTTTATATCTTTCTTCAGATTTAAATGAGTGTTTTTGCAAGAAACAAGAACCAGAAATCATATTTTATTTTTATTCAGTGGTTTAAACGGTGCAGTATTGTGTGGTTTGCATTCCCAGTTTTAACAGGAAAGCACCCCCCCCAAGTAATATGAAATTGGAACTACTTAATTCATGGATTTTGCTCTTCTATATGTTTCACAAGCACATTTTGTCCTATTTCAACAGCCAATACTCTATGGTAGAAGATGATGAGGACTTGCCCCATCATGATGAGAGAACGTGGAATGTGGGAAACATCAATAGAAACCAAGCTGAAAATCTTCTGCGGGGAAAGCGAGATGGAACATTCCTTGTTCGAGAGAGTAGCAAACAAGGCTGCTATGCCTGCTCTGTTGTGTATGTACCCTAATTTGTGAATGATGTAACCAACATTGGAGGCACCTACTTTGAGCCAGAGGCAGATAGGAGCTTGCATATGCATGGATCCCATTGTACCTTTGGGCTTCGACGCAGACCAGCAAGTGCTGAGGCCATCCTTATTGCCATTCCATTTCCTACAGAGCTCAAACCTGTGCCACTCCCACAGATGAGCCTCACACAGAAGAAGGGAAACCAAAGCATGGATGCACTCCTTTTTGTTGAGCTGCTGAGTCCTGCCTATCTCCTACCTCCCTAATCTAACACAACATCTGGGAATTGGGGTTAAACCTAGGCTTTTTACCATTATCCCACCACAGAAGGCAGGAATTCTATGTAGTAACTAGCATGTTAAGATTTATTGCCCATACCTTATTTTCTAGCTTAACTTTACTGTACTGACAAACTAAAAACTGTGCTTTTTTTCCTCTTTAGGGTGGATGGAGAAGTAAAGCACTGTGTGATAAACAAAACACCTACTGGGTATGGATTTGCAGAGCCATATAACTTGTACAACTCGCTCAAAGAACTGGTGCTACATTATCAACACACATCACTTGTGCAGCACAATGACTCTCTCAATGTCACACTAGCCTACCCAGTATATGCACAGCAGAGGCGATGAAGATCTTAATACTCTGGGTTGATTGTTTTTTTCCTAAAGAAAAGATCTGACAACATTGAGGCCTCTGGAGAGAGAAGGCTCCTTTAAGCCTTACTCAAGAATTTGAGCTGCAGTATCAAAGCTATCTGTCTTCAGATGGGACTAGAGCTTTCCTTCACAACTGCAGTGGGAGAGATCACAGTATTAAGCTGTGAACGTATGTTTCTAATCTGAAGTGCTTTTTTTTTTAAGAAAAGAAAAACACAAGAGAGAGAAATCCTAACCTGATCTCCCTGCAGGGACATAGAGGCCTTTAACCATGGTGCTTGTTTACGACCACTTCTGAAGCTTTACCAGCTAGAACATTGGATTCTCCAGACACAAGATGTAAGAGGTCTTTGTCATTCAGTTATTGGAATTTCATGGTCACAACCTGGCTTGGATTTGGTGTTACTGCACTCAGTGGATCCAGACACACAGCATTGTGGATTATTTGGTTTCTAGTGAATGATATGTAGCAGAATGGCACTTTCATTTCTAAGGAACATTTTAAAAGAACTTCAGTTACAGTATGTTGTTCAGAGTACTTGTAAAAGCAAAGTGCCAGGAAGTGTTTTGTTTAGACATTTAAAAATCCTGTTTTAAGAATATATTTAAGACTGAAGAAAACAGGACTTTCAATGGCATACAGTATATAATAATGTACATAGTATTGGATGACTATCATTGATGGAAACTATCAATACCAAACTGCTTCTCTTTTCCCTTTTCTTTTTGCTGAAAGCTGAATTCTTAGACTGTGCTATGCAATACTGAATTTTCTTTAGGCTATAGTCTTCTCTCAAGCATATCTACAGGTTAAACTTGTTTTTCTTTCTTCCCTCCTTGTCTTCTTTTTTCTTTCTTTCTTTTGCCTGAGAATATTTTTCCTGATTATTATTTTTTGTTATTCGTTTTGTTGTTTTGGATTTTTGGGGGTTTTCGGGGATTTTTTTTTTATGTACAGGAAGCCAGCAAGTGTTGGCTTCAGAATTAAAACTATGAAATATTTTACAATTTTCTTTGTATAGAATATTGAGCTACTAGCTCAAAGTTTTAAAAGGTCGTAATTTTTTTTGACTAAATATTTTGTTGGGCAGTGCCTGATAAGCTTCAAAGCTGCTTTATTCAATAAAAAAAATATGAACATTACAAAATATCACTGAGTCCAACAATATTGTTTCAGAGATATCTTTAGAATACGGTACCACACTATGTTTGCTTCTTGAAGCATTCTGAACTTCTATCATGATTGTCTTTGTATCTGGAAGACAGAAAATAGTGTGTCCTTCTCTGATATTGATTGCAGAAAAAAACAGGGAAATTTGGCTACTGTGGTAGGTAGTTTGGATTTCTTAATGAATCCACTCTTCACAGGAAATAAATTACTTCTTGACCTACTGTGGCAGAAATTTTGTCAGCATGTAAAGGTATTTTCACTTCATATGAAGGAAGTTTCTCTAATCTGTTGCCTAGGTTTGTTTTTTGTATTAGTATTGTGAAAAAAAAAAAGCTCCCACCTTTACTGAGAATGTTTGGATACAACATAGAGCTAATTAAGACTGGAAAATGTCTGTTTTGAAAATGATTTGGCTATCATATTTAACATTTCAGATTTATTTTTGTAAGTTTGTAGGCTGATGCAGTATGAAAGTGAACACTTCTATAATTTCAGATATCAGAGATTTAAAAGAACTATGGTTTAGTTAAAAGAAACAAATACAATAATCCCACTAAAGCAAACTTATTAGGAATTCTGGGACAATTCACTGTGGATAGTTTGCAGTGGTTACTTACTGTTCTGACCACTAAGGAAATTCACACGTTGCAAATTGCTAACTTAATGAAGTTCAGAGAAATCCTGGAAAAGTTTTTACTAAGTAAACATGTATTTATTCTTCCCTCAAGATGCAAAGGAAGGATCCATTACTATTAAAGGGAGTTGCACACACAATCAAAAGAGTAAGACCCATGGAGTTCTGTCATAATAGCTGTGTTTTAGAAATACATATGTTTTAATTCAAAGTATGCAGTGTTTATTAAGCTACTGGAAATAATAATAATACATTTGCCAGTCTCCAGTAGTTTTTATATTATCTTTTAATTTTTACATTATTCCTTCATTTCTGAGGCTGTAAGGCTCTTGATTTTATTTTTATTTTGTGCTCTTTTTTGGTGGGTTGTCTTTGCTTTCCTACAGATACATTTTCTTACTGGAATTTATATCAGGAAACAAGATTCAACCAACATTAATGTTTTTGGATAGTCACCACTTACAAAATTATTCTGAATGTTTTTTCTGAATAGAAGTTTAGTCTTCATTCCTTCCCTTCCTCATTCCACACTCTTTTCAGGCCTGTAGGACCATGTAAATTTGGTTTACTAATAACTTTTTCACTATGAAAAGCACCAACAATTACTCTAGCATGCCAGTTATACTGCTGAACTTGAGGTTACAAATTAATTCAGTATACAACAATTTAACATTTGTAGCAATCAAAGATACTATTTGGACATATATTAAATTTTGAATGTTAAGTATTTTAAGAGTAAAATTGTTGGGTTTTTTCTCTATAAGCAAAATATATGTAACCCAAATTGATATGTCACATAGCATTTGTCAAGAAATTTTATCATAGTTAAGGCATTTGGATCTAATTTTCCTCATATTAAGAAAACCTCTGTTATGTCAGTGGGCCATATCCTTAGCATGCCCAGCTCAGCATGGGATACCATTTATTCGTGTAGTGCTGTAGAACTTCTCCTCATCTATGGTTGGAGCAGAGGAAAAAAAAAAAAATGTGTGTGCAAATTTGGCACTTGCTTTTCTTGCACATGCAACAATGAGAAATAAGCACTATGTTGTAAGGATGAGTGCTTAGGGCTTCCCAAGGGGGGAAGTTCTGCTTACACAGGGTCTGCCCAATTTGCTAGGATCACTTAATGCCCTTAAATTGGGATGAGTGGGTTTTCTTTGGTACTTAAATATTGAGTGGCCTCTGCATTTCCCTCCTTCCTTAATGCACAGAGCTATGTCCTGCCAAAGGCCCTATTCACTGCAGAGTTGTTTGTCCTTAATGTACCATATTGTTCACTCCAATTTTGATTTGATCTCAAACAGACTAACATATACAGAAAAAAAAGCACATGGATATAACTGAAGAAACACGATGCTTTTTTGTATTTCTATTGACCTGTAGTTTTTCCATCTAATATGATTCAAAGGTGGGATTTGTTTTGTTATGGTTTTTTTGTTTGGGGATTTTTTTGTTATTTGAAATCCCTGAGTTATGCTGCACTGCAGCAGCACTTTCACAAGACCTTTGAAAGGTATGAGATATAACACAGAGAACCAGAACCCACAAGCCAAATCAGGAGTTTCTGGTTTTCTTAAGTTGAAATTTGAATTTGGAGGTTTGGGGATGTTTATATGTGCATGTGCGTGCACACTTGCTATGTTTATATATTAATAGATCCCAGTATATGTGCATTTTCACCAAGCATTATCATTTTGCTGATTTCAGTAAGTGATATCATTAAGTTTGTTTAAAGACACACACACATGCACAGTAGACCTTTGTGGGTGCGGCATGTTTCCAAATACAGTTAGAAAACTGAATTTGTGTTAGATATTTTCTTTCAGGGAAAAAAAAAAAAAAGCTTGTCTGTATGGTTCAGTTATCTAAAAAATCTTGTCAAACAATCTGTAAAACCAAATTTTCAAATTTTCTGTTTGGTGTCAACTGTTCTGTAGTGAAGAAATGGCTTTGTCTTGTAATTGGCAATGAAATAATAATGCTTGGGAAAACATTCGGATGCTTCTAATGGGGAAACTTATGCCGATTTTCACACAGTGCTTTTGCTATGCATGGTATTAAGTTGGGAAAGTGAATCCTGATGATATTTTTTTTCAGGGTCACTTTAGAAATGGGCAGCTTAAAGCACAATGCCTCCCATGGGACAAGGTTCCAAAATACAACATTTTATGTAGAACCACTGCAGTTAAAGACTAAACCGGACTGTGGGAATTGGTAACATTACATTGCACTTGTCCTAATGAGACTGCATTAGCTGCCCAAGATGCTGCTATTTTTTTTATTCTTGTTTTTAAAGATAAAGCTCTGTTCTGTTAAATGTCTTTAAAACATTGATTACTTTGTTTTGAAATGGTCTTTGAGGAGGTGGAGGGTAAAGTGGTTTGTAAATTGCCTTTACAAGGCAACAATGAATATTTGCCTCCTTGAAGTTTTGTTTAAGCTATAGAGTTGATGGAGCTGTGTCTTGTTTTTAAGTTGCTTTAAAAATTGTAATAAGTCTTCAAGCAGAATAAAGGTTGTTTTGAAACTGCATTTCAGTTGTTGAGGCTTCAATTAGGACTGAGATGTCTACTTACCAGCATCCTTGGATGACTTTTCCTGTCTGTATGTGGCCCACTTTATTAGAGACCCAAAATTAGAGGGAACTAGGGAGCAAATAATTTCAGCTGACTCACAGCCATCCTATGTATTGAACTGAATGGAGTAGTTAAGTACCTCCAAAATAGTCTCGTGTCAGATCTCTGGTGAATGTTACCTATTGCAGTTTTTCTTAGTAAGCTGATTCTTTTAAACAGACACCAAGTTTATCTCATGCCTACTCCCTGAACCGATGTTGAGCAATACAAACTCTTCTGCAGCCGTATAGAGCTCACCGTCTGAAAATAAGGTCAGGTCGGTCATGAATCACACGTTGTCAATCAACTATTGAGAGAAATTATGACTGGCTGAGCATAAGCTGCAGAAATCTACGGACTGGCAGATTTCTTTCCTGTACCATACATTGTATAGAAATCACTCTTGGCAGACTGGAAAAACAGTTTACAAAAATGTATTCTATTTTTGCTATCTGCAGACAAACACGCCCTCACTTTCCCTCTGTGCTTTCTTGCTAAGCCTTGATGGTCATTTTTCGTACGGATTATGAAAAATTGCTTAAATCTATCTTTGTGCAGCTACAAGTGGGTGTGATATTAAAGGTTTGGGAATGCTCATCATGGGGCCTTTTTTTTCTCCCAAGCTGCCAAAAAAGGAAGAGGAGATTTAAAAACTTCTCACTGTTGCCTTCTCCAGGCTTCACTGAAGGCGTAGGTGCCATCTCCTCCCCTCAGATCTCGGCCTCCAGCACATCACCCCACACCCTGCATCCAGGCTCCCCTTGCCGCCCAGGGCCGTCTTCCTTAAACCGACTGACCAGACCCACTGTAAATCGTACCCCAGTGCTGCCCAGCCAGCCAGCGAGTAAGGGCAGATTTGTCGGGCAGAGGTCCGTGCGAGGCAAACGGGCCAAGCAGGAGGGCAGGCAGAGTCCGTGTGGGTGCCTGTGAACAGCTCTGCATGGACAAACACACGAACTCCCATGGCTGCAGGCAGAGGCAGCCAGCCATGCCCCCCAGCCACAAAATGGCGGTGGGGGTGAGGAGAGCCCCGTGGCACAGAGCTGCTGAGGCCCTGGGCCACCCCTCGCTGCACTTAATGGCCTCCTGTGGAGCTGGCCCTCCCTTACGCCACAGGGAAGCGCCCCTCTTTTTCGCAGAGGCACCCTTTTGAGATAATTATGTTTAGGATACACATTTACCCCAGAGGCCCAACATCCCACAGAGGCCCTCATTTAAAGCATGGAAACCGAGGAAATGGGGGACAGTGAGGTCCTGCCAGCATTCCTGGCTGGAAAGAAGGCTAAAAATTAGCAGCTCTGCTTTCCCTGTGGGACCGCATGCAGGGGAGCAGGGTCAGACACGCTTCCTGTCAGACCTGGGCTGTACAAAGCCACCAGGCCCTTCCTTATTGCTTCTGAAACAACAAAACGCATGAACTGTGGCAGCACTGCTGAGGACGTGGTTCTGGTGTCTCTTTTTTTGTAATCCCTTTGAGGACCTATGTCCTCAAACACATGGACTACCAAAAATAGAAACTGTAGGGACCTTCTGGGTAAACAGCTATCAATTGATCAGCCACTATTCAAACTTTGTATAATCTTTGGAGGGACCAGCACTTTAACCTCTGAACAGCAATCAGATAACCAGAAACATGCTGACAATTCTTTGGAAAAGGAGGGTTTTGTGCTGCACCATGCCATGTTTCTTGCCAGAAATGGCATTACAAGGACACCTCTTGTTGAGCTGTTCTTTCCTCTACGAAGAAATTACCTTTGCAACCTAAAAAAGGAGTTTAGGCCACTGATTTAAACACGTGCAAATATTGCCAGGAGAAAAATGTAACAGGTAGCACACAAAAGGATCTAAAGCCTGCTGTCCTCAAGTCTTTGTACAAACAATATTGACAAAACTCAAAACTGGACATTAATGTAGTTAATCCAGATGATGATTTCACTGTTATGTGTCTAGTATTCCTAACTTGTTAGAAGACTCATTAGAAGAAATATAATTAATTCATACTTGAGAGCATTTCCTGTATAAATGTTTATTTCCTACATGGTTTACTTTATTTTTCCTTAAGTCTTGCGCTTGGTGTAAAACTAATTCTGCAAAGGCTACTGGATTAATCCTTTTTTTTTTTTTAATGTTGTAACCACCTGAAGTTCTTCAGTCTGGGGGGTGTTAGGTGAAATAGACACACCAAGAGTCAACATTTGGTGACCTCCCTGCAGGGAGTCCCGTGGCTGGTTTGTGTGACAGGGTGGTCTGTCATACCTGCCAACCCAGAACTCGCAGCAGCGGCCTGTCACTGCATGCAGGGGAATGAGATGTAAGCTTTACCTATCTAAAAGGTGGATATAGCGGCTCTTAGCAGCTTGTAGTTGTGAAGCTGAATGGGAATAGAGACCTGCAAGAGCATGAAGTGGGAATATGAAAGGAATGCAAATCCAGCAGCTGCCAGAGCTGGAGCCCTCCATGCCATTGGGGAAGGGAACAGCCTCACACCTCTCACTGCATGCTCTGAGCAAGGACATAGGCTGCATCATGCTGCGGCTGCAGCCCCACGTGCCTTCCACCTTCCCAGTGAAATCCTTGCAGGATTATTAGTCTGTTGGGCAAAGGCTGCCACTTAAAAACAGCACCTGTTTGCAGGCTCATGAAATTTGCAGCTCTTCCCTGTTTCAGGAAGATAGTGAGGTTGAACATTTTGAGGTGGGATTCATCTCATCTAATTTTAAGCACCTAAAAGAAAGGCTTGTCATCAAAGCTATCTGGCAAAGGTCTCTCCACGGAGAGCCAGGCAATTCCCCAGGACAACTCACCTCATGTGCCTCAGGCACTAGTCTTAGGATGCAGTGAATCAATCACACTATGGAGTCACTCCATTGACTCCTCCATTGAGAGGAAGCCCAGGCAAATGTCTTATGCTAGACGTGCAACCTTAAGGTAGCTAAGGTTAGATGAACTCAGTCTCTTCCCTGCTGGTAGGCAGTTCAGTTTTAATCTTTCCAGTACTAGCTGCGATATCTTCTGCTCTTAGGCGTAACGAAAAAGAAAAATTATTGGGGCAGAAAGTTCAGTTGATTTATAGACTTTGGGTCTTTCGTAGTAATTGTGAAGGTGGCAGATGTTCAGAAAGGTGCTGGGCATATTCTCCTTGGAGCTGTAGTGCTGGACTCCACACAGGGGACTGCAGATAAGCAGTAATGCCAGGATACTACTGGCTTCTCTGCCTGCTCTCAGGCAAAACCTAGCACTGCCTCAAGTCTGGCTTATCGATGCCTTGGGGGAATAATTTGGTCTCTTCACTGCCATATGGCCAGCTGAAAAGACATGAACAATCTGTCTTCAGACAAATTACCTCCTTCACAGTGACACTGAGCTCTACCTTAGCTGTGTGAAATTGCCTATGCATCTACTACATGGAAAATTCAAGAAGGTGATAGGCCCGACAATATTTTTGGTGTACAGGAATATATAGATATATACCCCAGTTAAACCAAACCTTTCAGCAGAGAATGCTCTGCTGAGAAGGGTCTGCAGAATACATGGAGAGTTTTCCTGTCCAGTGAAATGGGAGGTTTGGCCTTGCATAGCCTCAGTGGCTAGAGCACGTACAGTGACAGTTCTAAGGCAGGAAGAACACGGGGGAGAAGCTTCAGGCGACATGAGATGAAACAGGAGAAGCTCTTATGCAAACAGCTGTTGCTCTACTGATAAGAGGTGATGTAAACAAGAAAGCCATAGACTATCAAACAACCCATGAGCACCAGGAGTCCTCAGGATATGGGAATAAGATCCTCAGAAAGAGTTCATGGCATTGCACTTCTTTATGCTAGGCACTGTAGGTTTCTGGACAAAAGAATAATGCTCCTAGCTGAAGACAGACTGACCTAGGAGGTTGTGGTGGTTTCACCCACAGCTAAGACCATGCAGTCTTGCACTCACTCCCCTCACCCACCCTGTGAGATGGGAAGACAAACACAACAAAGGGGTTGTGGATTGAAATGGAAACAGGGAGGGGTCACTCACCAGTTATGGTCATGGGCAAAACAGACTCAACTTGGGGAAGAAAAATCAATTTAATTTGTTACCAGTCAAGCAGAGTGGGACAGTGAGACATAACAACCACATCTTATAACACCTTCCCCTCACCCCTCCCTTATTCCTCGGCTCAAATTACTTTGCTCCCCATTTCTCTACCTTCTCTCCCCCAGCAGCACAGGGGACAGTGACTGGAGGTTGCACTCAGTTCATCTGACTGACTGCATGAGATCCCTCCCATGGGCTGCAAGGGTCTAGGAACAAAGTGTTCCAATGCAGGCTTCCCATGGAGTCACAGACCTCTTTGGGCACAGCTCCCAGCTCTGGTATGGGGACTTTCATAGGCTGCAGACAGGTCTCCAGTTCAACGTACCTCCTCCTGCAACTCTGGGGGTCTCTTCCACCCCTCTTTCTGCTGTTGAGCAACTATGGAGTCTCTGAATTCAGTCACAAACTGCCTGCACAGCTTTCTGCTCTGGCATGGACTACTCCATGGCCTACACACGGGTATCTGCTCCACAGTTGAACTTTCATGGGCTGTGGGGATGTCATTTACCCTTCCTAGTCTTCTGTGATCCTGTTACCTGAGGTTCTCTATCTTCCTTTTCCTTCTCTTTCCTCATGGCAACAAAGCTCTCTCTTTTTTTAGGCTGATGGTCATCTTTTATTCAGGTTAATGGCCTCCTGGTTCTCTCCTCCTTTTCAAAACCAGTTCTTCCCTCATAAATATGGATTCAAAGAGGCATTTATTGCTAATTGGCTCAGCCTGGGTTGGAGGTGGGTCCACCCTGGAGCCAGGAAAGCTTTGCTAAGCTTCTCAGAGGAGCCATCAATGTAGCCCCTTCCCCCACTACCAAAAACGGCTCCCCCACACACAAACCCAACACACACGTGAATAAATGTGCGCAACCACTCTCCTGTAGGGCTGGGAGTATTTCAGAGGGGATGAGAGGACAAACTGATTAAAAAAAAACAAAAAAACAAAAAACAAAACAAAACAAAACAACAAAAAAAACCAACTGTCGTACAAATACGTGCCGTTAAATGATGCTGGTGTTTCAAATGTCTTGATCTTCATTACCAACAACTGTCACTAAAACTGAAATCTTGTCATGGTCTGTCCATTTCCCACAGTAATCTTGGCAGGCACAGATGAGCAAGGTCTCATCCACAGTTCTCTAGTGGAGAAAAAGCCTCTTATCTCTCTGGGCCACATGGGCTTCCAGTAGGGTGTGTCCAGAGGCTAGGCCCAAGTTGTCTTCCGCTAGCACAAGTCACTTGGGTGTTTGTACACACTTCTGGCCAAATGTGTGTGGCAGGTCCTGGGTAACACTGAGTGAAAACAGACATTTTCAGAGGAAGAGAGCAGAGGGGAAGGGAATGGGATTGCTATTAAAGCCTCAGTAAGAATTTTTTTCACAAGAATCTTCCTTTTGGTGTCACATGGAAAAGCACATCCTCTATTTTCAAGAAAGCTCTTTTTACTGGGGAAGGTGGTTGGCTGTAGCAATTAAATTAACAGGTTTCCCCCCTTATTTTCAGAGTGTCTATAGCTATGTGGACGCACATGCTCCTTCAGCATGTCTATGCTGAAGACACTATGGCTACAATACCTGCAGGCACACCTGGGCTCGCCTGACATTTCTTAGCTGAATACCACCAGTAATGTGACCTCAGATCTGAAGACAAGCTGACTAATTGAGAATGCATTCAGCATCTTAGCCAGGCTGTGCCAATGAATAGTCCTCATTTTGAAATGCCACACTTCCCCCATTTTTAAAATTCATTTATCCCTTGAAAACAGTATAAGATTGGTGTGAAGAGCATCTTGAGAAGCCTGAGAAATCCATGTCAATGCCTCAGTATTCACACTGCATGAGTGAAACAGACTGTTATAGGAAAAAAAATGCTCTGGAGCTTGGAAAGTGAGTCTATGCCAGCTCCATCACTGCTTCCCATCCTTACTGTATATATATACTTATGATTTCTAGATCAGATTTGCTGAATTCCTCTCCAGTCAAAAAACAAATACTGGGGTCTTTTTTACTTTCCTCAAACCTTAATATTCCATCGACTGACGGAAATCAGCTGAAGCTGACCAAAGTTTCTCCCACCCACACATCTTGATTGTTTTCAGTGGCAATAGGGCTGCAAGGGAAGATGGTGGCTAGCTTATGTCCTGATATGAAATCACAACACACCTGAGGAATATGCCTGATATCAGAAACTCAAATAAAGTATTCCTTGCACAGAAAGCTTCTCCCATTTCATCTCAAAGCATATCTGGTAATGCATATGTAGGCCTTGACTGAATCATTCCCATGCCCAATTCAACATGTATATTTTCTTCTTTGAGCTGTCATCTTCAAAGCTTTTTAGCTCACAAAAAGTATCAGCACCAGTTAGGGCAACTGGCTGATTTTTTTTTTTCTTTCAGCTCTACTCTGTACAGTCTTAAAGCTGAAATAGCTGACTGTAGGCTCCCCATGAGAAAAGTAATTAGTACCTGTGTGTATCGGTCCTAACAGATACTTTATATCCGAATTCTCTCTACCCTTTCACCTCTGTAGCTGCTGAAGCAAATCTGGCTATGGAGCTTTGAAAACTGGCTCCCACAGAGAGAGAGGAACCGTGAGATCAGAAAAAAAAGCTTTTCTTCCAATATTTTCCTGGGCTACCCATTTTCAGTGGATCAATTTCCTGGGAGGTCTACTTGAATGCAAGAGGAAGGGTCAAGGCAGAGAAATATGACAAGATTGTTAATGACTAGCTTTTCTATTCACACACTCTTCTAAAACCTCAGATTTACTTATCTTTTTAATTTTGCTCTGCAGATCAATAAGGGTTAAGTTTTCCAGCCCAGCATCTTTATCAATTTAAAGTTATTGATTTATTTGTTAGTGCTGATGCATTTGATAATCCAAAGCTACATTCCTGTGTCAGATAAATGGCCCACTCAGCAACAAGATGTCATCATTCTCCATCCTTTCCTAGAAATTAATCTGGTCATGGACATAAAAGAGACTGGGAATGTAAGGTTCAGCGTGCATATACTAGAATTTATCAAGAATAGTTCTGCAAGGACAATTCTCATTAAAAAAACCTCACTTGTTTGATATGAAACCCTCACAAGCGTTATGGATTCAGCAAAACTTTTTCAATGTTCAAAATTAAAAGCAGGACTCAATTTTCCATCAAATATAGCCTGTTAGCCAACAGTGACCAGGCTAGTAGTTAGTTAGCATATGTGAGGTCTAGGAGAGTCTCTGGTGAGCAGCGGCCAGAGTCACAGGTAAGGCATCCTAGGTGAATGCTTTTCCCATCAGACTAAAGAGTCAGCTTCAATCCATTGGTGGTTTTAATCTATAGATATAAATTTTCTTTGGGATAAAGAAACTTATTATAGTGCCCAGTCATGAATGGCACTCACCAGAGACAAGGGAAGACTGAATTCACATCCCTGTTTCTATAGTTACTCTTTGGGTACAGCATGAAACCTCAACCTTCTTGAAAACTAAGCAGGCTGAGACTGAGATAGGCAATTGCATAGCTATAAAGATGGTGGTTACTCCCACAGACTGGAAAAAGTGGTAACGTAAGCCCCTTTTTTTAAAAGGGCAACAAGAAAGATCCAGGGAACTAAAGGCTGGTCAGTGTCACCTCTGTGCTTGGCAAGATCATGGAGCAAATACTCCTGGAAACTATGCTAAGACACATGGGAAGTGAAGAAGAGTTTGATGATGGCCAACATGGCTTCACTGAGGGCAAATCATGCCTGACCAATTTGGTGGCTTTCTGTGATGGAGTTGCAACATTGGTGGACAGGGGAAGTGCTACTGATGTCATCTTCCTGGACTTATGCAAGGAATTTGACACTGTCCCACATGACATCCTTGTCTCTAAGTTGGAGAGGCAAGGACTAGATGGATGGACCACTCAGCGGGCCAAGGAATTGGCTGGATGGCTGCACTCAATGGCTTGATGTCCAAGTGAAGAGCCGTGATGGGTGGTACCCCTCAGGGGTCAGTATTGGGACTGGAGCTGTTTAACATCTCTGTCAGCAACACAGACAGTGGGATTGGGTGCATCCTCAGCAAGCACCTCTCCTATGAGGACAGGCTGAGAGAGCTGGGGCTGTTCAGCCTGGAGAGGAGAAGGCTCCGGGGAGATCTTACAGCAACCTTCCAGTACCAGAAAGGGCCTATAAGAAAGCTGAGGAAGGACTTTTCATAAGGGCAGTTAATGACAGAACAAGGGGAAATGGGTTTAAGCTGAAAGAGGGGAGGTTTGATTAGATATTAGGAAGAAGTTCTTCACTGTGAGGGTGGTCAGACACTGGAACAGGTTTCCCACAGAAGGTGTGGATGCCCCCTCCCTGGAAGTGTTTAAGGCCAGGCCGGATGAGGCTTTGAGCAACCAGGTCTAGTGGAAGATGTCCCTGCTCATGGCAGGGGGGTTGGAACTAGATGATCTTTAAACTTTGTTTAAATGTTGTTCCCATGGGGTGGGATTGCTTTTTTTAACGTCCTTCTGGATGTTCACCTCCATGCCTGAGAAATAAGCTGGAGGGAGGAAGGGACAGAGGGCAAATCAGCATTCCAACCCAAACCATTCTATGATTTTATAATTCTACGAGTATTACGGATCAAGAAGTGACATTTAGATCAGAACTATTTTTAGATCAATATACACCTTTCAAAGCCTCATCGGTCTATGATATGAGTCTGGTTTTGGATTCTAAAGGACCAAAGTCTGGGAGATTTTGCGGCTATGATAAACCATTTCACACAATTGTAGAAATCACAAACCTTCTGCTTTGAACAGATATAACTTAAGAACAGAACAGGAAACCAAACCCAGTCAAATCAGAGTGTGACACAGAATCCATACTGGACTGGTGTTTCGTCACTGTACTTTATCCACACAGAAATCAAAGATATTTTAGATCCTCAGTTTTGGTTTAGCTCATTTGTACTGAAAAGCTCAATGCTGCCTAGTCTTCTGGATCAGAAACATGAACTTTTGAACACAGCAGTAACAAAAGGGCCAATTAATGTGTTAGAAGCTTTTATGACTCTGAAAATGTACCACAGCATAACTAACTGTTAACTGATTGGAAGCTCCAAATCAGAAAATATCCTTAGGTCTTCTGTCTCATACCCCTTCCCTGCAAACTACTGCAATCCCAGCACAAATTCATGTGAGCTGGAAACGAACAAATATACATGATGGGGCCATCATTTTTGGTCATATGTGCCAAAAATCTCCTCAGGTACACTGACTCCATCTAATCCCAACACAAGAATCTCCCTAGAATTACTCCCAAATCAAAGGTAGATTTGATTGTCATTAAGGTTACTTTTTTTACTGTTAAATTAAAATTATTAGATTGCCTACTTGCTAAGCTAAAATATTTTAAATTAGTTCTGATTTCTTTACCAACAGTTTTAAACGTGACTGAACAGAAATTACTAATCAGGCCTTCTAGCCTTGAAGACATGCATGGTCTGGTAAAGGATAAAGGAGAAAGTCATTTGCATGGGAGCAGTATCAAAGTGCAAAAATCCTGAATGGGTGATAAAATTACACCAAGGGTATTCATTAAAGAAAGTTCAGTAGAAGAAGATGCACATTAAAACTTCGCTTAAATAATCCCTTTTGGAGAGTATTGGAGGAACACCTGTTCAAATGCTGTTCAATCAGCAAAATGGTGATCATATCAACTAGGTAATTTATTTGCTAACTGTTTCAATAATTTCTCTAGCACTGACATTGCATTTGTAAGTGAGAAAGTGTAAATTATTAGACTAATTTAATTTTGCTGCCACAAGCTCCCGTGGAGTGCTTTTGCATTAGTGTTACAGAAACCTTTTCTCCTTGTGTGCCTGTCTGCATGCAGTCATTGTACCTGAATGATATTTGCAGAGGAAAATAGATCTTTGGATTTCCCAATTAGAGAGCTTGTCTGTTCTTACAGCTGCCTGAGTTTCTTGAGCTCTTTGTACAATGAATCTGAACTATAAACTTTGTTTAAATGTTGTTCCCATGGGGTGGGATTGCTTTTTTTAACGTCCTTCTGGATGTTCACCTCCATGCCTGAGAAATAAGCTGGAGGGAGGAAGGGACAGAGGGCAAATCAGCAGTCTGACCAGACGCTTGGCTTATCTAGTCACCAGCAGTCACTTTCTGAATGGGACAAACAGTTGATATGACAGCAAATTCATAGGGACTGGTGAAAATATATTCTTGTGGTGGTCACCTGAATCAGGAAGATTCAACTTTTTCTATCTCTGTTTTATTGTGGAGAAAGCTGGGAGGGTGGGGAGAGGAAGTGGTTTTTTCGTTAGTGGTGAGAGCAAAGGGAGGTGTACATTTCCTCTTCCAAAAGTGCAATATATAAAGCTGCTCAGGGGGTTTTTGTCTGTGTGTAGACAGACATGTGGGACAAACGAGTAAGTAATTGTTGCTCCAACACCAGCTTGCACCATAAGCACAACCAGTCAGAAGTCTCATATCTACATTTTTTTTCTCAGCTTGACTTTAGGCTGGACACTCTTCAAGAAGGAAATCCTGGAGGCACAAAAGCAGGCCATTCCCTTGTGCCAAAAAATGAGCCAGCAGGGAAGAAAACCAGCCTGGCTGAGCAAAGACCTTTGGGTAGACCTCAGAAAAAAGAGGAAAGTCTATGAGTTTTGGAAGAAGGGGCAGGCATCTCAGGAGGACTACAAGGATGAAGTGAGGTCTCGCAGAGAAAAAATCAGAAGGGCTAAAGCCCAACTAGAAATTAAATTGGCCAACTCTGTGAAAGATAATAATAAATGTTTCTAAAAATATATTAACAACAAAAAGAGAGCCAAGGAGAATCTTCATCCTTTACTGGATGCAGAGGGAACAATAGTGACGAGGGATGAGGATAAAGCCAAGGTACTTAATGCCTTCTTTGCCTCAGACTT